>NC_061512.1:30932542-31028584 GCF_022539505.1 Lolium rigidum
AGAATCCCGGCTCCGGTGTGCGATCTCCAAATAATCATGAAACATGCAAAATAGATGAAATAACATAAGTATTGTGTCCCAATATGAAATATATCAATGAATAACAGCAAATTATGATATAAAATAGTGATGCAAATTGGACGTATCATGCTCGCACCTTGTCCTAATTAGCTTGGATTAACACGGATTGTCATTGCATAGCATATGTTTCAACCAAGTGTCACAAAGGGGTACCTCTATGCCGCCTGTACAAAGGTCTAAGGAGAATGCTCGCATTGGATTTCTCGCTTTTGATTATTCTCAACTTAGATATCCATACCGGGACAACATAGACAACAGATAATGGACTCCTCTTTAATGCATAAGCATTCAACAACAGTTAATATTCTCATAAGAGATTGAGGATTGATTGTCCAAACTGAAACTTCCACCATGAATCATGGCTTTAGTTAGCGGCCCAATGTTCTTCTCTAACAGTATGCATACTCAAACCATTTGATCATGAAAATCGCCCTTACTTCAGACAAGACGAACATGCATAGCAACTCACATGATATTCAACAAAGGTAAAAGAGTTGATGGCGTCCCCGAAACATGGTTACCGCTCAACAAGCAACTTATTAAGAAATAAGACACATAAGTACATATTCTTCACCACAATAGTTTTTAAGGCTATTTTTCCCATGAGCTATATATTGCAAAGACAAAGAATAGAATTTTAAAGGTAGCACTCAAGTAATTTACTTTGGAATGGCGGAGAAATACCACGTAGTAGGTAGGTATGGTTGACACAAATGGCATAGTATTTGGCTCAAGGATTTGGATGCACGAGAAGAATTCCTCTCAATACAAGGCTAGGCTAGCAAGGTTGTTTGAAGCAAACTCAAGTATAAAAGGTGCAGCAAAGCTCACATATGAACATATTGTAACTATTATAAGACTTTACATTGTCTCCTTGTTGTTCAAACAGCTCAACCAGAAAATATCTAGACTCTAGAGATCAATCATGCAAACCAAATTTTAACAAGCTCTATGTAGTTATTCATTAATGGGTACAAGGTACATGATGCAAGAGCTTAAACATGATCTATATGAGCAACAATTTCCAAGTATCACATTATTCAAGACATTAAACCATTTACCACATGCGGCATTTTCCGTTTCCAACCATATAACAATGAATGAAATAGTCCAACTTTCGCAATGAACATTAAAGATAAAGCTAAGATATATGTGTTCATACGAAACAGCGGAGCGTGTCTCTCTCCCAAACAAAGAATGCTAGGATCCGATTTTATTCAAACAAAAACAAAAACAAAAACAAACAGACGCTCCAAGTAAAGCACATAAGATGTGACGGAATAAAAATATAGTTTCACTAGAGGAACCCGATAAGTTGTCGATGAAGAAGGGATGCCTTGGGCATCCCCAAGCTTAGACGCTTGAGTCTTCTTAAAATATGCAGGGATGAACCACGGGGGCATCCCCAAGCTTTGACTTTTCACTCTTCTTGATCATATTGTATCATCCTCCTCTCTTGACCCTTGAAAACTTCCTCCACACCAAACTCAAAACAAACTCATTAGAAGGTCAGTGCATAATTCATATATTCAGAGGTGACATAATCATTCTTAACACTTCTGAACATTGCACAAAGCTACTGAATGTTAATGGAACAAAGAAATCCATCAAACATAGCAAAACAGGCAATGCGAAATAAAAAGCAGAATCTGTTAAAACAGAACAGTCCGTAAAGACGAATTTTAAAGTGGCACCAGACTTGCTCAGATGAAAATGCCCAAATTGAATGAAAGTTGCGTACATATCTGAGGATCACGCACGTAAATTGGCATATTTTTTTAAATTTTCTACAGAGACTACTGCTCATATTTGTGACAGCAAGAAATCTGTTCCTGCGCAGCAATCCAAATCTAGTATTGACTTTACTATCAAAGACTTTACTTGGCACAACAATGCAATAAAATAAAGATAAGGAGAGGTTGCTACAGTAATAACAACTTCCAAGACTCAAATATAAAACAAAAGTGCAGAAGTAAGATAATGGGTTGTCTCCCATAAGCGCTTTTCTTTAACGCCTTTAAGATGAGCTCAATAAATTTAATGATGCACTCGCATAACGATGAGAGTTGAAGCAAAGAGAGCATCAAAAATCAAGTATGAAACAATTTTAAGCCTAACCCACTTCCTATGAAAAGGAATCTTGTAAATAAACAAGTCAATGAAGAACAAAGTGAATAGCATAGGAAGACAAAACAAGTGTAACTTCAAAAAATTCAGCATATAGAGAGGTGTTTTAGTAGCATGAAAATTTCTACAACCATATTTTCCTCTCTCATAATAATTTCCAGTAGCATCATGAACAAACACAACAATATAACTATCACATAAAGCATTCTTATCATGAGTCTCATGCATAAAATAATTACTACTCCCAACATAAGCATAATCATTCTTATTAATTGTAGTGGGAGCAAGTTCAACAAAGTAGCTATCATTATTATTCTCATCACCATAATCATCAAATGTAGGAGGCATAGTATAATCATAATAAACTTTATCCTCAATAGTAGGTGGCACCAAAATACCACTATCATCATAAATGGGAGGAAAAGTGTCATCAAAGTAAATTCTCTCCTCCATGCTTGGGGGACTAAAAATATCATGCTCATCAAAACCAGCTTCCCCAAGCTTAAATTCTTCCATAGCATTAGCAATAATAGTGTTCAAAGAGTTCATGCTAATAACATTGCTACAACTATTTTGCAAACAAAGTTCCATGGGTTTTTTAATTTTCTCTTCAAACACCTCATGTCCTAACTCAAGATAAATACTATAAAGATCTCTAATATTTTTGTTGTTTTCCATTAAGCCTAACTAGTGAAATCACACAACTTAGTGTTCTCAGGAGTATTCATTTTAGCAGTAGTAAATAAAGCAAACTAAATAAAGTAAATGCAAGTAACTAATTTTTTGTGTTTTCGATATGGAGAACAAGACAGTAAATAAAGTAAAACTAGCAACTAATTTTTTTGTGTTTTTGATATAAGATCAAACAAAGCAGTAAATAAAATAAAGTAAAGCAAGACAAAAACAAAGTAAAGAGATTGGATGTGGGAGACTCCCCTTGCAGCGTGTCTTGATCTCCCCGGCAACGGCGCCAGAAAAAATGCTTGATGGCGTGTAAGACACACGTCCGTTGGGAACCCACAGAGGAAGGTGTGATGTGTACAGCAGCAAGTTTTCCCTCAGAAAGAAACCAAGGTTTATCGAACCAGTAGGAGTCAAGAAGCACGTTGAAGGTTGATGGCGGCGGAGTGTAGTGCGGCGCAACACCAGGGATTCCGGCGCCAACGTGGAACCTGCACAACACAATCACAGAACTTTGCCCCAACGTAACAGTGAGGTTGTCAATCTCATCGGCTTGCTGTAAACAAAGGATTAAACGTATTGTGTGGAAGATGATGATTGTTTGCGAAGAACAGTAAAGAACAATTGCACATACATATATCATGATGAGTGCTATGAGATTTAATCAGGGCATTACGACAAAGTACATAGACCGCTATCCAGCATGCATCTATGCCTAAAAAGTCCACCTTCAGGTCATCATCCGAACCCCCTCCAGTATTAAGTTGCAAACAACAGACAATTGCATTAAGTATGGTGCGTAATGTAATCAACACAAATATCCTTAGACAAAGCATCGATGTTTTATCCCTAGTGGCAACAACGACATCCACAACCTTAGAACTTTCTGTCACCGTTCCAGATTTAATGGAGGCATGAACCCACTATCGAGCATAAATACTCCCTCTTGGAGTCACAAGTATCAACTTGGCCAGAGCCTCTACTAGCAACGGAGAGCATGCAAGAACATAAATAACATATATGATAGATTGATAATCAACTTGACATAGTATTCAATATTCATCGGATCCCAACAAACACAACATGAAGGATTACAAATAGATGATCTTGATCATGATAGACAGCTCACAAGATCTAACATGATAGCACAGCTACTGCTATGGACCCATAGTCCAGGGGTGAACTACTCACACATCGATCCGGAGGCGATCATGACGATGAAGAGACCTCCGGAAGATGATTCCCCTCTCCGGCAGGGTGCCGGAGGCGATCTCCTGAATCCCCCGAGATGGGATTAGCGGCGGCAGCGTCTCTGGAAGATTTTCCGTATCGTGGCTCTCGGTACTGGGGGTTTCGCGACGAAAGCTTTAAGTAGGCGGAAGGGCAGAGTCGGGAGAGTCACGAGGGGCCCACACAGTAGGCCGGCGCGGCCAGGGCTTGGGCCGCTCCGCCCTGTTGTGTGGTCACCTCGTGGCCCCACTTCGTTTCCTCTTCGGACTTCTGGAAGCTTCGTGCAAAAATAGGACTCTGGGCGTTGATTTCGTCCAATTCCGAGAATATTTCCTTACTAGGATTTCCGAAACCAAAAACAGCAGAAAACAAGCAATCGGCTCTTCGGCATCTCGTCAATAGGTTAGTGCCGGAAAATGCATAATAATGACATATAATGTGTATAAAACATGTAAGTATCATCATAAAAGTAGCATGGAACATAAGAAATTATAGATACGTTTGAGACGTATCAGCATGCTTCGGTTTTTTCACGTGATGGTTCAATTGTTGCTGTAAAAAGTTTGATTTGATAATTATGGGAATCTCCACATGTTAAGCTCTTAGTACTCCCTTGGTCCTGCATTGGATGTCTTAGAGTTATCTAAATTTGAATATATCTAGGCATAAGTGTGGGATGGATGGAGTACTATTCTTAGAGATTGTTTCTATGTAATTAAGAGTTACTTCTTACTCCTAAAGAAGTACGACGACAGCTGCTTACTCCTAAAACCTAAGTGTGGTGATTTTGCCGGTAAGGGATTCAACGTGACAAAAAGTGGAGATGCACATGTTGTTTTGTGGGGTTTCCTTCGGTTTGGAAATCTGCATTATTGAAGATGGTGAGAGGAACCTTTTCGAAGGTCTGCAGTAATTAGGATTGTAGAGGCGAGCTTTTTCGAGATTGATTGTGTTAAAATAGAGTGGCGTTTTTTTATATTGTGTCAAACCCAAGTTATGCACATGTCTATTCAAAATGGGTGCTCCTATCCAAATCATTGCACACACAGGATAAGAACATTATGTGGATTGAGATTTGTAAGCCTTGCATATTCAAAATTAGAAACTGAGACATGATTTAAATTTAAATTTGAGACATGCACTGCACGTGGTCTATTCAAATTGGTTTCTCCAATCCTAATCATTGCACTCACATGATAGGAAATATGTGGATTGACATTTGTAAGCTCTGCGTATTCAAATTTTGAATTTGAGACATGCATTAAAATTTTAAATTTTAAACGTGCATTGTGCATTGCACGTGCAAGCTTACTAGTTAAAAGAATCATAACACCTTTTTGCAAATTGCTAAGTATTTGTTATACTATTATTTCTTCAACTCCACGTATTGGAATACTTCGGTTCTACCAAAGCCGAGCTGCCTTTAAATATTAGAGTTCTAAATCTTTTTTAGATTTGGAAAACACATAGCTGCCTAGGATGTGCGGTGTGAGGTAAGGGCGGTAAATCTAATACAGCGACCAGGTTGATGCATAAAAATCGCCGCACACCCCCTCGCAGGTGCGAGCCTAACATAGGTATATATTTTTGTTTTTGTTTTTGTTTTTGTTTTCTTTCCTTTTTTGTTTTTTGTTTTTTGTTTTGTTTTCTTATTTATTTTTATTGTCAGGTTTGACAAAATAAGCTTCAAAAAACGTTAGGATTCGAAAAATATTCAAACTTGGGAAATGTCCAAAACTTAAAAGCAATCGTATTTGAAGAAATGTTCAAATTCGAAGAAAAATGTTTAAATTTTGAAAAATCAATTATTTTATTTCCTCCAAATTTTAAAAATGTCCACATTCGAAAAGTTTTCAAATTTGGACATGATCAGTGGTTTTTGGAAAAAATTATTTGATTTTTTTTTCAAATTTTAGAAAACAAAAATAGTGAAGAAATAGAAGAAAAGAAAAAAATGAAAAATTAAACAAAATAACGCTAGGCAGGCCCAACACCCAGCCTAGGTGGTGAAGCTTCTCGTCTGTGTCGATCAGGTCGGCGTAAAGAGCTCTCGTATAATCCGCCCATATTGGCATATGCAGGTCCCACCATAATGAAGAATGAACACCCGAGGAAATCACTATGTTACAGGAATGTTCAAAAAACTATACTCCTATAATATATCAAATTTTGTTAATGAAATTGGGATGAATCCCCTTTTATTAAAGAAGAAAAATTATTATAGGGTTTATATTAGACCGGGTTGGATGGGCAGTGATACGTCCCAAACGTATCTATAATTTCTTATGTTTCATGCTACTTTTATGATGATATTTACATGTTTTATACACACTATACATCGTTTTGATGCGTTTTCCGGAACTAACCTATTGACGAGATGCCGAAGGGCCAGTTGCTGTTTTCTGCTGTTTTTGGTTTCAGAAATCCTAGTAAGGAAATATTCTCGGAATCGGACGAAATCAACGCCCAGCATCTTAGAATTCAACGAAGCTTCCAGAACACCCGAGAGCAACCAGAGGGGGGCCACAGGCCCACCAGATGACAGGGTGGCGCGGCCAGGGCCTGGGCCACGCCCCCTATTGTGTGGCGCCCCCGTCAGCCTTCCGACTCCGCCTCTTCGCCTATTTAAGGGTCCCTGACCTAAAACCTCGATACGAAAAAGCCACGGTACGAGAAACCTTCCAGAGCCGCCGCCATCGCGAAGCCAAGATCTGGGGGACAGGAGTCTCTGTTCCGGCACGCCGCCGGGACGGGGAAGTGCCCCCGGAAGGCTCTCCATCGACACCGCCGCCATCTTCATCAACGCTGCTGTCTCCCATGAGGAGGGAGTAGTTCTCCATCGAGGCTCGGGGCTGTACCGGTAGCTATGTGGTTAATCTCTCTCCCATGTACTTCAATACAATGATCTCATGAGCTGCTTTACATGATTGAGATCCATATGATGAGTTTGTAATCTAGATGTCGTTATGCTATTCAAGTGGATTTTACTTATGTGATCTCCGGAGACTCCTTGTCCCACGTGTGTAAAGGTGACGAGTGTGTGCACCGTGTGGGTCTCTTAGGCTATATTTCACAGAATACTTATTCACCGAGTTATGATTTGAGTTGGATGTCTCTATGAAATTGTGGTGTGTTAGTACCTCCTATGAATGCTCACAGTGACAGCGTGGGGTGTTTATTAGTACTTGGGAATACATCTTTAAGGTTTGCATACATGATGAATTAGTGTTCGTTATCTTGCCAAAATGTAATTCAGAGTAGCATAGTGAAGTGCTTATTTATATCCCTTTATGATTGCAATGTTGAGAGTGTCCACTAATGAAAGTATGATCCCTAGGCCTTGTTTCTAAGCATCGAATCTCCGTTTGTTTACTGTTCTGTTGCATGTTTACTCGCTGTCATATTTTATTCAGATTGCTATTACCACTCATATACATCCATACTACTTGTATTTCACTATCTCTTCGCCGAACTAGTGCACCTATACATCTGACAAGTGTATTAGGTGTGTTGGGGACACAAGAGACTTCTTGTATCGTGATTGCAGGGTTGCTTGAGAGGGATATCTTTGGCCTCTTCCTCCCTGAGTTCGATAAACCTTGGGTGATCCACTTAAGGGAAACTTGCTGCTGTTCTACAAACCTCTGTCTTGGAGGCCCAACACTGTCTACAAGAATAGAAGCACCCGTAGACATCAGGCAGCAGGCGCCCCAAAAAAGTTGAAAGAATCGGAGTAGCCCTAGCCAAAAAAGGTTGGAGAGTGGTGGTGCGTAGTGTGGTCCGTATGTGGGCAAAACCATCACTCTGAACTCGTCAAATTCCCCATGAGGACTCCATGTTACTTCCCATCTCTCCTTCTCCCACAAGTTACATTTTTTAAACTTGATAAGGTTCACATTTAGAAAATATTTAAATTTGAAAAAGTTCAAACCAAAAAATGTTCAGACTCAAAACATGTTGAGATTTGAAAAAAAATTCAAATTATGAAAATGTTTGGATTTCGACATTTTTTGGAAATCATCCAGATTAAAAATCATTTAAAAAATCATTTTGTTCGAAATTGTCAAGATTTGGAAATTTTAGATTTAAAGTATTAGGTTCCTAAAAAATATTTAGGTTTCGGAAAACACATAACCGGCTGGGACATGTGGTGTGCGATAAGGGTGGTAAATCCAACATAACATCTAGGGTGCATACAAAACCCCGAACAAAAACTAGGGTGCATACAAATCACCGCATTTCCCCCAGGTGTGAGCCTGACCTCGTTACATTTTTTCGTTTGTGATTTCTTTCCTTTTATGTTTTATTTTTTTTATTTCAGTTTTTGTTTATTTTTATTTATCAGGTTTTACAAAACAAAAAAGCTTCAAAGCACATTAGGATCGAAAAATATTCAAACTCGGAAAATATCCAAAACTGAAAAACAATGATATTTGAAGAAATGTTCAAATTCAGAAGAAAAATGTTTAAACATTGAAAAATCAATATTTTTTATTTTCTCCAAATTTTAAAAATGTCCACATTCAAAAAATATTCAAATATTGAATATGTACAGTAGTTTTTGGAAAAATGATTTTTTCAAATTTTAGAAAACCAGTAATAGTGAAGAAATAGAAGAAAAGAAAAAACAAAAATAGAAATAAAATAACGCTAGGCAGGCCCAACACCCATCCTAGGTGGCGAGGCTTCTGGTCCATGTCGATCAGGTTGGTGTAAAAGAGCTCCCCTATAATCCGCCGGCATTGGCATATCGAGGTCCCACCAAAATCAAGAATAAACACTTGAGAGAATCACTTTGTTACATGCATGTTCAGAAAACTATACTCCTATAATATGTCAAATTCTGTTTTTTTAGATGATATCAAATTATGTTAATGATACTGGGATGAATTCCCTTTTATCAAAGAAGAAAAATTATTACAGGGTTTGTTTTAGACCGAGCAGACCCACAAAAGATTGAAGGAGTCGGGGCAGCCCTAGCCAAAAAAAAAAAAAAAAAAAAGTTGGAGTAGTGCGGTCCGTAAATGGAAACCGTCTCTGACTCGTCAAATTCCCCATTCGCACTCCACGCACGTTGCTTCCCGTCTCTCCTTCCTTCTCCCACAAGTTCCACATTTTCCCCCCATTGCAGCATCGCCGTCTCCGCTCGCCGCCGATCACGCGCCGGCCTCCGTGCAATCCAGCCCGGGATCGGATCCAGCCGATCGCAAGCGTCAAGTTCGCTGGCCGGCCGGCCGGACAAGGAGAGCAAGAATCGGCCGTCTCATCGGAGGGGAGGATGGGGCGGCTGTTCTTGATGAGCCTCGCGCCGACGGGGACAATCTACTCCTGCAAGCACTGCGACACACCCCTCGCCTACGCGCACCAAATCCTCTCCAGGGTCTCCCCTTATTTCCATCGCCATTTTTATTTTATTTATTTATTTATTGTCCTGATAATTTGACTACAGACCCGTGTTCTTACTTTCAGTTGTTCCGCTGCAAGCACGGCAAGGCCTACCTCTTCGACAAGGTGTAAGTACACTGCCCTCCATCATCATCATCATCATAGGGAATCTTGCTCAGTTTTCTTCTCCCCTGTTTTACTGTACCTATGCATGATAATGTCCTCAGTGTGAATGTGAATGCCGGGGAGAAGGACGACCGGATGATGACAACGGGCCTGCACACCGTCTGCGACATCTTCTGCGTCACCTGCGGATCCATCCTCGGATGGAAATACGTAACAACCGCTCCGATTCCGCTCTGCTTTTCATCCAATGTTCATCCTTAATTTGATTGTCTAAGTATGCTTACTTTGTCCGTGTTTACATAATTAGGTGTCTGCATTTGAGAAGGAGCAGAGGTACAAGGAGGGCAAGTTCATCCTCGAGAGGTTCAAACCTACCTACATGCCTCCCTGCTCTGCTCCCATTGGTTGCTCAATTTGCTTCCACATGAAACCACTAGCTACAGTCTTAATTTTGTTGACACCATCTTTAATCACTTGTGCTGACAAACTGAACATGCTACTGCTACCGGCCATGTACTTTCACGCTAACCCTGTTAAGTATACCCTACTAACTGCACTAACAAACACTCAAGGAAAATGTAAACACGATATTCCTTGAGAATCAAATTGAAGAACAGACGGAGTTCGGAACCTAGCTAGATTTGCTACTGAATGCACGCGCCAAATTCTGAAATCAATCGTCTTCTTCTCTGGTTGACGTGCAGGTTCAAGATAAACTCTGGCAGCCCTACTGGCCGTGTCCAGCTGTGGGCCGAGCATGACGGCCGCAGAAGCTCTAGCGAGGACGATGATCAGGGCGCCGCGTGACACTCAGTTTGCAACGCAAGACCAATTGATTTCCTCGTATGACAGACATGACTGTATATTGTTAGTGTTAGCTAGGGTCGTTCCCCTCGCACTGCAAATTGCTTCTTTGCAGTTCCAACATTATCCCATTCATATCGAATCGTAGCTGCTAGCTAGATAAAGAACCCTATCGTTATAACCATATGAATCAACCTAGTTGTCCTTCTTGTACATATGTGAATGTGTGTCCACTCAATAAAATGTTTATCGGTTCCTGCCATTGAGCTGCTTTCCAGTTTGTTGCCGATTTGTTTGTTGGTCTAGCTATATCCATGAAACTAGATTACTCAATTGGATCTTTGGGAGAAGAGGATGCATCATGTGTTGTTAGTGTCATGCTTGCTATTTGCATCTACAACCATTGATCAGGTATCTTGCTGAGCAGTGAGCACGTTACCATTTTTCCTGTCTGCAGCAGAATCAGTGAATTCAAATGAGCTCAGAAAGATCATGTAAACATCTATTCTACGGCATCATCTGTGGTCGTTTGCAAAACAAGGAGACGCTTGGTGTTTCATGATTCCTTATGGACTTATGGCTATGGCCACGCCTCGCCGTTGGGGCGAAGAACAAAGATGTAGGTAATGGCATACGCATCATGGTCGTGATCTGGAGAGGACTTTTTCTTGCACGGTGATCTCGGTGAAGAAATATACAGGGAGTGACAGATGGGTGTAAGGGTGCTTGATTTGCACATCAAAGAAGAACTTGTATTTTATTTTTAGATGAAAAGGGATCTCTCCCCAGCTCCATTCAAAGAAAGAAGCCCAGCGAGTCTCTTACAACCTTAAGCTAAAAAGGAAACAAAAAAAGGAAAACTAAAGAGCACGACAACATATAACAGCTGCCATCCCAGCTGCTCTGTGAATTCAAGCACAAAACAAACAGAAGGAAAAAGTACTACTACTGCGAAGAACGTTTACAGCAGGTAGAACCACTGAAAAGCTACAGATACTAGGCCTCTCTCAGCGCAGATGGACCATCCGATGAAGCTGTCTTCACACCACCACATGGATATCAGCAGCTTCCTCAGAATATCCCAGGAGATTCCAGAGTTGCCCTTCCTTCATAGCTCGAGAATCCAAATGACTTCCAGGATGAGATCCAATCAAATCTGGGGCACCTCACCCTTTTTCACTGGCAGGCACAAAAGTTTTCTTAGATTGACAAGCAGCCGGTGCATGAATTGACTGACCTTGCCTCCTTTCAGCTCATCGAAAGGCCTCTTCCAGAGAACACCAGACGCCACACCTGTTTGATATTTATCCAAGTAACCTTGTTAAAAACAAGATTTATCCTATTTATCCACAATCCCCACTGGATAGCAAACGAAATAACATTAAAATGCATGAATCTTTTATTATAGAGCCATCTATAAGCAACCGATTTAAAATTCTGAACATGGATTTCAAAAATCTCAGCAACCTCATCCCGATGCATTGGGTAAAAATCTCAGCTTTATACCCAATGCATTCAAACATAAGATGTTCCACAGATTCAAATTCCTTACACATCTCACATTTCATGGGTTTAACTATACCCCTGGCTTTGAGATTATCCCTAGTCATAATTTTGTTTTGGGAAAACAACCAAAGAAAGATTTGCAATCTGGGAGGAAATTTTAAACTCCAAACAGAGGGCGATTAAATTGGCTTAATGACTCGAAAATCAATAATAGCATAGAGAGAACTAGAAGAAAGATTCCTTTTGATTCAAACTACCAGACAAGTTTTTTTTTCGAAATGGGGTGAGCCCCGGCCTCTGCATCGGTTGATGGACACAGCCTTTTATTAATCAAAACTTTTATTAATCAAACGAATATTCAAAGTTTACAATTCAACGATCAACGAGGGTCGATACAAAAATCAACCACCGAAAAAAGAGAAACTGCTAAGCAATCTAGGCATCCTGTAATCTCTTAATAGGCCGCCAAGTAGCCTGGTAGAAAATATCATGGACAACCATTCGAAGGCGGTTGCATCCAGAAACCATGCACTCTCGCTGGTCCTCCGGGAGCAAGAAGCGCCATAGCTGGATCCAGTGAACCATAGTGTGAATAACCTGCAAGAAATTAGTAGAGTCCTTTCTGTTAAAAATAATATCATTTCTGCAATTCCAAATTGACCAACATAAAGCCGAAACACCAATGTGAATCCTAGCTTTATCAGTTTTATCAGTTCCATTAAGCCAATTCCCAAACATATTTGTGACATTGGATGGAGGTGAAATATTATATGCAGCAAAAACCATCCGCCAAATAAGCCTAGCAAAAGGACAGGAAATAAACCAATGTTCCACTGATTCCTCAGCGTCACAGAAAGAGCATTTCGTATTTCCATTCCAATTCCTCTTTGCTAGATTATCACGGGCCAAGAGTACTTTCTTACTAAGGAACCACATAAAGATTTTAATTTTTAGTGGGATTTTTATCTTCCAAATATATTTACGAAGATATCTTGTATGCCCACTTAGCATGTCAGGATACATAGATTTAACAGTGAATCTCCCTAAAGATGTTAGGCCCCAAACAAACGTATCTTGATCCTCATTTAAATTTATCTCCATCAGTCTTTGGCATAGGTGTACCCATTGATCCCATTTATCACCAATTAGCCTTCTCCGAAAACCGATATTTAACTACCAGACAAGTTGATCTTCTTCATTAGAGAAATTAATGGTTTTGGCAATCTCAAGGATCTCTTGTCATTGACTCATCATTTCACTGGTAAAAGTTCTCCTAAAAATTCCTCTAATTTCCTCCCCATCCCAAAGCTCTGCAATAGTCTGGGTTTTTGTTGATTAGAGACAAAATAAATGTCCCAAAATGGGTTGCTAGGGGAGAATTACCAAACCATATATCCTCCCAAAACTTTATGGACTTACCATTACCTACATGCCATTTATATCCCAATTTTTTACAACTTTTGAAGCTCACATCACACCTTTCTAGAAGGTACATGGTTGGATGTAATGACAAGACAGAATATTTAAACTTTTTGTATTATATTTAGAGTCAGTCACTCTCTTCCATAGAGCACCCACCTCTATGTATCTCTTAATCCAAGACCCTACGGGACAGATGTTTAAATCCTGGAGATTGGGAATACCCAAACCTTCATAGTCTTTTTTCATACATATGGATGGCCAATTTGCCAGATGGATCTTATGATTCCCCTCCTCATCACTCCACATAAAAATAGCTACCTGTGAGTCTATTATACGAAGAACCCATTTAGGAAATTTAAAGAAAGACAATAAATATGGGGATGAAAGATAGACAAGCTTGAATGAGAGTTTTCTTAGCACCCGAGTGATCCTTTTAGGCAGGTTTTTTATAGGAGGTTGTAAATCTTCTATTTTGGGTCTATCAAAGTGAAGAGGTATGCCTAAATACATAACATAGAATTTGCCAACTACACATTGAAGAATATCAACAAAAGGCTTGACCTCCTCATTATCCATATATATATGGGCAGGAACTCACTCTTATGGTAGTTAATCCTCATCCCATATATTTTATCAAAGCATGTTAAAATCCACCTACAGTTTAAAGCAACTCTAACATTATTTTGTAGAAATAGTAAGGTGTCATCAGCATACTGGAGACTAACCACCCCACCAGGGATAAAATTAGGGCACAACCCTTTAATTAACCCACATTGTGTACCCTTGATTAGCATACGAGAAAAAAAAACATCTACCACACACCTGAACAAGAGAGGGCGATGGGATCACCTTGTCTTAAACCTTTGCCAATAAGGAAAAAAATATCGTTCTAGATCATTGAGTTTAATCCCTACAGAACCTCCCTGGGTGATCTTTCTAATTAGCCTAATGAAGACAGGGCTGAACCCTCTCAGTTGTAGTACTTCAAAAGTAAAATCTTGGTTAACCTTATCATATGCTTTTTCATAATCAAATTTTAGGACAAGCCCTCATGGGCAGTGACTACACTCTCTAATTTGAATCTCCCTCTAATGAAGGAAGATTGATGAAAGGAAATAAGCCTGTCAATTATCTTGGCTAATCTTTTAGTTAAGACTTTAATGAAGATCTTGAAAGAACAATTAAGCAAGCTAATAGGACTGAACTTCTTCACTGATCTAGCATCATTTTCCTTAGGGATTAATATAATCCTAGCAAAATTAAGTCTATATAGATCTAATCCATCCCTACGCCAGACATCAAACATGGCTTGATATCCCAGAATTTTTGGTAAAATATGAAGGAGAGTCCATCTGGACCAGGAGCTTCATCAACATATGAGCCAAAAACAGCTTCTCTAACTTCCTCCTCAGTAAAAAAATACTAGTCAACATTTCATTTTCAGCTACAGAGACCTTTTCCCCCTAGAGAAAAAGTCAGCCTTGAGTTTGATGTCAAGCTTGCTTTCAAAGCTGAACAGATCTCTGTAATAGTCTGAAGCTATTTTTAACATGTCTTTGTTATCAGTAACTGGCCCATCTAAGACATGAATGAATTTCATCCTCCTTATTTGGTTAGCTACAGCATGGAAGTATGCAGTATTTATATCATCTCTGCTACATCTCTATCTCTGGAGCTTGTATGCTTTGAAGAAGAAAACTATTTGTCAGCAGTGCATATGTTTGATCATTCATGACTGTTTTCTTCAACACATCTGCCAACAAAGACATTGATCTTGCACATAAACAAATGTTGACAAAAGCATTACTCTGTTTCCCTATTAGCGAAATGTAATGATCATGTCACTTCCAAGAAATAGACCATTAGTCATTCAGTAGATCATTTACACAACACTTTGAGATCTTGTGCCGAGATCTCCACACTGTAAGTACCATAAAAATGAGCAAAATTAGAGGTGGATAAATATTAGAATCCAATTGAATATTTCATAAACAATACATAATAAGTTGTAAATTGGAGTGTTATTTGCAAGAGTGAATTTCTTCTTAACTGAAATGCATTGCTCGTGTCATTTCAGACTAGTTCTGAATACCATTGGCACCAGATTCGCACATCTAATTTTGGCGCCGTTGGTACATCATCGCAATGAGACGTTGTGGCAATTGTTCTCAACGTAAGCGCCATAAAAATAATAGCACTAATAAACTCAAAGGGCAAAAATATCTAGGATCCCATTTAAATATCTCATAAATAAACTTACATAATTCGATTCATATAAAAAATATTTGTCAAGGTAACTGGTGCATGGGAGATACTAGGAAGCACATCCATAGTTGTGCTTCGCCCAATCACCACCTCACTGACAAAAACCTCGACAAATTATTCACGATACGAGGAAAATCGAAAACTTCCGATGACGACTGATGGCAGATCTCTCTACTCCTCGGGCTTGTAGGTGGTGCCGACCTTGAATTCCGCCGGAACCACATCGTCGAACACGTTCCTCATCCCCTTCTCGGACACGAAGCGGAAGTTGAATGGGCCCTTGAGCGGCTTGTCGCTCTTGATCTCCCACACGCCGTCGCCGTTCTTCTTCAGGGCCAGCCACTCGTTGGAGCCGTGCTCCTTGAGCTCCACCTCCGCCATGGAGTCTCCCTCCTTGTTGTACTTGATCGACAGCGCCAGGTTCTTCTCGTCGGAGCCCTTCTCTACCGTGAACGTTACGGGGGCCTCGCACATCGCGCCCACGAAAAGCGCCGCCAGCGCCGCTGCCGCCAGCATCCTGCTTGATGAGGAAGCCATTCTGAATTTGTTGGATGGTTCTTGTGTGTGTATGTGTGCTGCTGCTGTTGGTTGTGAATCGGTGATAGATGGTGTGGGGGTATTTATGCACGGACGGGCGGCGCTCCGGCCGTGTCGCAGGGAGCTCCTAGCTATATATGTACCGGCCGGGTCTGTCGGAAGGGAACCGAGCTTGGGCCACGGCGAGGGAGAGCCGCGTAGGCATGCACGGACAAGCTCTGTCTCATGGCCACAAACATCGCTGGAGCGTTCTGATGCATACTAATTATCCATTTATAGAAGCACCCACACGCCACACCCTAGAGTCCTGGACAGGACAAGCGCGGTTTCATGGCCACAGACATCCCCTGAGCGTTCCATGTATCCAAAATTAATTTTTTTTGCGAAACTCCAAAATTAATTATTTACGTTGCACAACTAGTTATGATCTTACTAATTTTACATTGTTTGGTACGGAAAATAATTTAATAGGAATTTTGCATAAACAACTCAACTAGTTTTATATGCAAAATTAATTATTGATGAGTGCAAAGTATTGGAATTATATTTTCATATATAACTTAACATTTTATGTATCCAAAATTATAGTATGAAGAAATGTAAAATATTCAAAAATAAAATTATTTTTAGACAAAAAAGGGGTTGCACCAAGGAGATCCTCCACCTCCTTATTTTCAATATATAGAAGCGGATATGCCAAAAATTTAATTCGGCTCCCAGGTGTTCTTGCCTTCAAATATTATTGAGGCACTACTAGAAATTACGGATTTGTGATGTGGGAAAAAGCCACGACAAAGGCAACGCAGAACACGGCAAAGCCTATGTCGACCATCGGCATACGGCGCATGCCACCGATCATCAAGGAAATAACCATTTGCAAAGTTTTTTTGTCCGACATATGGTAAAGGAGTGACGTATGTTTTTTGCGTTTACTTTGCGCACAAAAGCAACTTGACGGTCCCAAGATTGAGACGTTCCGAAGATCACACATTTGCCAAGTGTTGCCCTAAAACACACTGTTTGCAGAGATTTTCTTACTCCCACGTCAGCATGCCGCGACGCTAGCTAGCTCTTGCCCCCTCACCATCCCATCACACTTCTACACACATATTAGGCCCACTTGCAAGTTTTAGGTGGATTTTTGCCCTCCGAAGCAGGGTCTACGCTTCTGAAAATTATTTGAACTACGGGTGGCCAATGGGATTTTCACTTTGATTGTTTGGTTAGTTCATAGGAACATGGAAGCAATGGCTGAGCTCATGATCTCGCAAGATTCCCTCGGGTGAACCCATCGTGGGAGTTTTCCCTTTTTCAGTCAAGAACCTTCCTAAGTGGCAGCGCTTGCCGGTGAAGTGGGTCACACCCGAGAACTGGCTCTTGGGCATCTCAGAATCTCAACACACTTATTTCATGTGTTAGTCCCACTTGAAAGTTTTGGATGGATTTCGGCCCTCCGAAATGTGGTCTGCGGCGAAACGCTGCCTGGGAGGCCCTCCACCGCATATCCTTCTAAATTCTACGAAAGACTGCTGGACAATGAGATTTTCTCTTGGTTTATGTTTGGTTAGTTACTTGGAACATGAAATTCAATGATTGAGCACAAGATCTCCCAAGATTCCCTCTGGTGGACCCGAACTGGGAGTTCCCCCATTCATCTAGAATCTTCCTAAATAGCAGCACACAGTGGTTCACACCGGCGACCCTTTCCAGTCTCATGACACACGCATGTGCACAATATGAGATCGTTTTGGAAACTATGTCACCCAAGGTTATTACTTATTTTATGCTAAGTGTTTCGTCTAGGAACCCTAGATGATGCAAGCCTTGTACATCGCTGCCATGACTTTATATAAGACCCACACCTTCAAGGTGCCCTAGCATGAATGCTCTTCTTTGTACTTTATGGTGGAGGTGGGTTGTGAATTATGTATCCGAGAGATGGGTATATATAGGGACACAAGGGCTGAAAGATCGCGTGGAAGAAAAGGTAGGAATGAAACAATAAGAAAATAAGGCCGATGGGGTCATTATCGAGTGTTCTATGAATACACATGGCAAAGCAAACTTTGCTGATTTTTTGGACCAATACAAACAAGAATGATGTGGGGATACCCACGCGGGGGTAGAAACGGGCGGGAAACCTAGATGCGTGCGGGTATAAGATAGTCGGCGTGGCCCTAATGATTTGCCTAGTGTCAGGGTTTGGGTTCCCGGTCGTATATCCTTATGTTGGTGGCGGGCTTGTGAGCACGATTCGATTGGGTAACATACACATGCACACGAGAGATATACAATCTAGGGCCCGAGAATACATCGCCAATAACAACCCTACTTCTTGGTGGTGGTGTTTTTATTGATTGTGCGTGAGGTGCTAGTGAGTCTGAGTGGATGCCGCTTCCAGCGGGAAGCCGGCTGGTGCTTGTTCCTCCTCTTGGGTAGCAACTACGATATGAAAGGTTGGAATGGAAATAGTGTCATCTCCCCCCGTTATCTTCGAGTGCGAGAGACCATGGTGCTAAGGCTTGTTTAGCTCTGGCTTGTTGGGTTTGTGTTCTTGCTTGATTTTAGCCTTTCTTGGCCTCTTTGTTGCTTCGAGCCCTCCCCCTTCTCTAGTAGAAGGTCCTATTTATATTGCCAGGTGTGGCGTTGCCCCTAGAAAAGAGGAGGCCACGTCCCCTCCGGTATGATACTTGGGAGTCTCGGTATGAAGCTCCATACCCATAGGCGTTACATATGTAGGGAGATGTCGTGCACTATTCCAATGTCACGATCTGGCCTAGAGTCCTAGGTTACACTCCCGTAACTTTGGCGGCCGTAGGTAAGGTAAGCCAAGCCCCCTTTATGTGTTATGCTTACACGCTTGTGTTGTCCCATCGGCCAACTGCCCTAGATGACGTGGGAAGTGATCTGAGATGTGAGAAGCCGGGCCACGCTGATCTTCTCCTGTAGGAACCCAGTATCCTGGATTCCCGTCACCAAGTGTCCATTAGGGACACTCGAAAAATACATGTTGTAATGGATCCATGAAGGGTGGCCACCATAGCCACGTATCCCATAATGTTGTCGTCAAAGATACTTTGTAGTGTGTTTCACTGGAACTTTTGCCGTGTGTTTTCGTCGGTCTTTACCATGTCCCCCTTGTTGTTGTGTGTTTGCCTTGTCCTTTGCCATGTCCACGGTCGTTGTCATGCGTTTTTTTGTGGCCAAACACAGCGGAGCATGTCACACGACAAAGAACTGGGTACACGTCAGCGTCGTTTTTTCCGGTTCAGAGGTGGTGGGGGCACTTTAAAATATGGAGCTAGAGACAAAAAATAGGTTATAGGCCTATATATTTATCTCGTTGCTGGAAATTTCTGACAATGTGCTAAGTCGGAAACAAGGACATGTCTTTACATCTAGAGAAAAAAAGGTCAAGACAGTGGGTGCATGGGAGATACTACTAGCAATTAAGCACATCCGCCGTTGCTTCTCCTCATCACGCACATAAGTAGTACCTCACAATTATTTATGATATGATCTTGACGAGTCGAAATAGAAAGCCAAAAAGTCGCAACAATGATAGACGATCAATACATGGTCGGAAGCAACCACCCTACTCCTCGGGCTTGTAGGTGGTGCCGACCTTGAATTCCGCTGGAACCACATCGTCGAACACATTCCTCATCCCCTTCTCGGACACGAAGCGGAAGTTGAATGGGCCCTTGAGCGGCTTGTCGCTCTTAATCTCCCACACACCGTCGCCATTCTTCTTTAGGGCCAGCCACTCGTTGGAGCCATGCTCCTTGAGCTCCACCTCCGCCATGGAGTCGCCCTCCTTGTTGTACTTGATTGACAGCGCCAGGTTCTTCTCGTCGGAGCCCTTCTCCACCGTGAACGTCACGGGGGCCTCGCACATCGCGCCCACGAACAGCACCGCTAGCACCGCTGCAGCGAGCAGCCTGCTTGAGGAAGCCATATTCTGAATTTGCTGGTTGGTTCTTTGTGCTACTACTGCTGCGGATTGTCAATTGCTGATGAATTGATGGATGGACAATTCGTACGTGGGGTATTTATGGCCGGATGGGCGGCGCTCCGGCGACGTGGCGACGGGCTCCGGCTTGTAGGAAGGGAGCAGAGATCGGGCCACAGAGAGAGATTGAGAGGGAGCCACAGATACGACGGCATGCACGGACACGCTCGGTCTCATTGTCACCGACATCTCCGAGCTATCACCCGTTGGTCCCCTCAGTTGCATGTCCACATAATACTTCTATCCAAAAGTTATGCTGCTCCTTTAATGCATAACAAATATCGGACCTTTGATTTAAATTAATTTAAATTTAAACTAAAGCTCTGACGTTTATTTTGGATCGGAGGTAATATATGCTTTTTTTAAATCAAGTTATTTAAAGTCTACGGGCTCAACTACTAATATTAGTACATGCAGTCATGACTCGTTGTTAGACTACCCACAATGGGAGTATCATAGGTAGTATCATGCATTTCATGCATGCAAAATGCTAATGTGGCAGTGCAATTAAGGATGAGAGAGAGGGTACTAGTATCATAGGTAGATACTGTATCATAGCACATACTACTAGAAAAATTAATGTCAAGTAAATCTTGTACATATATTTGCATTGAGATTCTACAAAACAATTAATATATAGAGACTATGATACTAGTATATGATACCATGCATTGTGATTTGGAACATGGGAACATATGCTCCCTATATTTTAAAATGCATCTTACACATATTTTAAATTTCAAAAAAATTAAAACAAAAAATCCGCACGTACATATTCATGTGCTACGTGCTCACAAAGTCGTTTCATAAAAAATGAACTTATCATGTGACGTGTGTAAAAAAGACAAAATTCAGTGCTTAAAACAATGCTTTTCACAGGATAAATTTTCTCTTTTTTACATAGGTCACAAAAATATTATTTTTTTGTGAAACTTGACGCACACTCATATATTATGGAGATGTACATGTAGAATTTTTTTTAAAAAAAATTTCACATTTTGAAATATGTTTTGTTGGTAGAGGGAGCATGTGCACCCGGGAGCCGAATTGAATTTCCGGTAACATATAGTAGTATCATACGCATGATACTTCTATATGATACTATGCATTGTGACTAGTTTTAGGATTTGATAACTCTTCAGCTACTAACCCAATTGATGTTCTGTTTTAACTGTTGGCTTAGCCACGAATACACGATAGCTTTAAAACTAGTCTCCATCTTGACATGTTTTGATAATATTTTTATGTGGCTAATTTTCGTATTATTATCTGTGAGTTATCATATTATATACTACTTCCTCCATCTCGGATTATAGGTAATGCACTACATCTTCAATTTGACTAATATAACATAAATTGTGCACCATAAAAATTATAACATTTGAAAAGTATAACATCTGAAGTTTTGAATAATATATGTTTGTAATATATATCATGTATTACATTGATCAAATAGATGATCTAGAAAAACGTAGAAACCTACAAACCGGAACGGAGGGAGTACTTATTTATCAAATTATAATAACTTAGTCATCAGGTTATAGTATGTAATTCTGGATCCATGCAAGGCTGCACGATGGGACTTTCCATGGAATGATATTATTTCTTGATTGTTGTAAACATTAGAATACTCACTCTCTATCTCTACAAGATGATTACCCACGCGATTGCGATGGAAATACATGGCATGAATACATCAAGATTCAAATTATGAACATGAAACATATTTTGTGGTTATTTTAACTTATCATGTCAATGGGAAACGTGAGGTACTATGTGACTCTACAATTAGGTCTTAAGCATGTGCACCTGCATTTTGAAATCGTTGGGTCCAAAGCCAACATCAATCATATTTCTCCTTGCCGAGTCCTTCTGTGTTTTCATCAAATTTTATTTTGAAAATAAAATTTGATGAAAACACAGATAAAATTTGATGAAAACACAGAAGGACTCGGCAAGGGCATTTTGAAATCGTTGGGTCCAAAGCCCAATTTGATGAAAACACAGAAGGAATCGGCAGGTGCACATGCTTAAGACCTAATTGTAGAGTCACATAGTACCTCACGTTTCCCATTGACATGATAAGTTAAAATAACCTAGCTCCTCTTGTACACTAAGAATGTTCAGATATATATTACGCGCGGAAATATGGTGATGGTGGTGGTTGGGTGGGGGGGGGGGGGGCACGAAAGTGTGTAGTGTGTCGCATTATACCATTATAAAAAGAATATAACATTCCAACTAAAGATGAAAATACGAAGAAAAGTAAATATCTACATATGTAGAGATCAGTTGAAATGAATATGCCTCTCGATTGTTCCAAGTTTTCCTAGTAGTCCTAACCAACTGCAATAAAAAAAGAATAATGCCTAAACCGTATAAGGCTCGTGCTTCCATAAACCTCCAAGGCTGAAACGTTTTTCTAAATGAAACACAAGGACACTAACATTAAATGGTATATGTTTGAGATTATGGGTAGGATGGCTGAGATTAAACGATATCACGGTACCTCTTCGAGGGTTTACATTGTTTTGAGATTTTGGGGTATATGGAAACACATGTCATCGTATATGATGTTGATGCCACAACAGGAGAAAAAAGAACAAGCGGTGAGAGAGGCCGAACAGTCTTGTGGTCAGAATTCAGCGGCTAACCCCGTAAATGAAAATAGAGGAAAAGTTAGTGATGAACGGGAAGGTATATAGGGAAAACAATAAACATAGGTATGAGAAATGGACTTACCGTGCGGCCGGAATAACTTAGGAAAAAGCACAATAGAATCCGCAGCGTTACCGAGTTGCGAGCTTAATCTAGAGATGAAACGAAAGAGAAATTAAGTGATGCGCATGAAATACAAGTGATGGGAACCACTACGGGAGAATTGCCGTACGCCGACGGCCAGGCGATGTGCCGACGGCCAAATGTCGGGGCCGTCGGCACAGTAGCCTCCGGAGCGCGGCGACGAGGATGACCGTCGGCGTTAAATTGGCCGTCGGTACAGGCTGGATGTGCACAGTTCTGGCCGTCGGCACAGGACCAGTCTGGCCGTCGGCACAACATTTTTTTTCCACTACAGACCTGTGCCGACGGTTTAACCGTCGGCATAGCTTTTTCCTATTTTTTACGGCCGTCTTCAAAAAAGCATAACTAAATCATTCTAACTGAGAAAAATAAGTATAATATATCAAATTTTGCAGAAAAACAAGATCTATCATAGAAAAATATCAAAAATGGAATATTTCAAATACCTAAATAAATTTTCTTAGAAATGAGCTATACTGTTCGAGGTTTCATGGCTTTCACACACGCCAAAAATGAAAAAATTGTCGCTCGTGGGTCGGATTAGAAATCCACGTCCGGGGTATTGCTTACCATCCTAGGGACCACACACGTGCCAAATATGACCTTGTTTCGGCAAATTATGCCATGCCGAGGCCGTTTCCCACCTCATTTCCCCTGAAATCCATAGAACTCCGGACGTGATAGCTCTTTTCGTGAAGGGTTTTCCAAAATAATTGCCATATCCCAGTTTTAACAAACGGAATAGTTACTATGATATATAAAATGATGTCACGCGGCTCCGTGGGATTTTTTGACTTCGTTGAAATTGCCATCTGGCCAAAATAGCCCCCCCCCCCAGGACATGCGGTATCGCCGTACCGGGCGTGCGGGTGCACCCATTCTCGAACAAACTAAACGGACAAAAATTAGCACATATAATAATACGTCGTAGAACTAAAAACATTTTTCCGGAATTTCTGGAGCGACGGATAGTTAAGACCTAGTTCAAATCCGGTCAGTTTCCAGCGGATTCGGTGGGACACCGCCGGAAGCTGCATGGGTTCGCAAAAAGCTAATGCGTGCACATGTCATGTGATAGGTGGTGCGTAGGTGGTCTACTATCATCGCACGGAGGTTTCACGTCATACTAAAATGCGCCCCATGTAGCTGCTTCACAAATAAAAACCGTTTGGGCACGCTAAAAATGAAAAGATGGTTGCCCGTAGGCCGGATTAGAAATCCGCGTCCGAGGTCTTGCTTCCCATCCTAGGGCCCACACACGTGCCAAATATGACCTCATTTCGGCAAACTATGTTATACCGAGGCCGTTTCCCACCTCATTTCCGATAAAGTCAACCAGATTTAAACTAGAGGTACTTGATGTATTGCTCATGATTTTTGGGTAAATTAAATTGTAGGTTCAAAATATGATATGGATGTCATATTTGTATTCCTCTCATTTTTCTGATCAATTTAGACATATTATTTGCCAAATTCGTATTTACTGATATTAATTATTCCATATTAAATAAAAAGAAAAAAAATGAAATCATTTAATTGTTTTTCAAATTCTATATTATTATTTATATATATTCATTATTGTTTACTTAACTAATTGTTTAGAATTCAAAAATATAGAGATGTGGCAGCATGGTCAAAGGGTTAATATGATTGATATGGTAGTATTAACAACAAGGGCGTCATTTCTTTCATGGAAGCTCATCCGAAGAGAACCAAGAAGTTAAGCGTCTGTGGGCGGGAGTAGTGTGAGGATGGGTGACCAACTGGGAAGTTTGACTACAAGTGCAATTTGACCTAATATTAGGTGTACTAAGTGTAAGTGTGATTGTGAAAGATTAACAAGTAAAAAAGAATAAGAAGAAAATTGAAAAAATAATATTTTTTTAAAAAAAACATAATTTGAATCTTTTAAAAAAAAATTTTTTTTGAAAATTTTGAAATACTATGCCGACGGTATAACCGTCGGCACAACAATCTGTGCCGACGGCCAGTCTGTGCCGACGGTGATCGGGTAGTCCCCGACCAGAACTATGCCGACGACGCTACGCCGACGGTCACCGTCGGCACAGCCTACGCCGACGGCCTTCCTTGCTGTGCCGACGGCTGGCAGCCGTCGGCAGAGTGGAGCTCTCCCGTAGTGAACACCACATGGGAAAACGATGAGTACTTGCCACGGGTGTTCAAGAGGTGTTAGGTGACCATGGTTACAGCGACAAAGGCGTAGATATATCGGAAGCATACCCACCAAAAAGGTTTCCAGCCATGCCATGCGCATGCAAAGAAGGCAACCATACGAGAAGTCGTCTAAGCGGTTTATGCGAACCCTACAGTGAAAAAGAGAGAGAAAGATAGTTGGTGTCAAATACATGATTACACGACGGCTAAGAAAGCACAAATAAAGACAACAACACATGGAAAAACGAAGAAGACTTGGGGCATGTTTGGTTTAGAGCCGATGCACCTTACCAAATGTTGGCAAGCCCGTGACCATAGGCTGTCGTTTGGTTTGACACCAAAATATTGGCTAGCCCAGCTCAATCAGCTCACATGCAATTCATTTTTTTGCCAATGATTTGGCGTGGCGTGGGCGGCTGATGGCTCTGCCAAAAAATTGGCAGCCAAAAGTTGGTAGGGTTAATTGGGGCAAAAACCAAACGTACCCTTACCATGAAACGAAGAACGACTGATCTACCCCAACGAGGAAGGATAAGTCTAGTTGGGATGTTTGACGAACCATAATGCGCAGCATGATGGAAAACCAGATTCACGCATATATGTATCGCATATGTGAGAGTCATTCTAGCTCCTGCATGACCGTGACCCACGACATGATCGCCCCACATACGACAATGGCATGGCCAGGCTACGGGCGACGCCCAGACACACCCCATGATGGAACCGAAGGCCTCACGTGCTCCAAACCCCTCTCACCGAGCGCACCAATAGCTAGTGTTGATGACGCATGTAACACCCCGACAACCCCTGGCCGGGCCTGTTACTCATGGCAACTCTCTAGGATCTCTAGACTAGCCCCACAGACCAACACATGTCTTTCCTGCACACTTTGTCCTCACTCGTGCGCACCCGGGTACTACTTCCTGGTCGGTCACCCATCCTCAAATTACTCCGGGCCAAACACGCTTAACCTCGGAGTTCTTTGCTGACGAGCTTCCGGAAAAGAAGTTGCAACTTGTTGGTATGAGTATCCTATCAATCCTATTAAGTCCTGGGCCAGGATGTCACACTCATCCCCCCTTAGAAGATCAACGCCCTCGTCGATCAACCCCAAGCCAGGAACGTCCCCTCTTGGCACACGTCTGTCCGTCCAGTGTCGACACATGTGCCATGCCGTGTGCCACGATGGGCCACACCAGCCATGCGCCACATGCCTAAACCACTAACCCGCACACGCCCGTGTAACCGCGAAGGTCGGCTCTGATACCAAATGTAACACCCCGACCACCCCTGGCCGGGCCTGTTACCCCTGGCAGCTCTCTAGGATCTCTAGACTAGCCCCATAGACCAAAACGTGTCTTTCCTGCGCACTTTGTCCTCACTCGTGCGCACCCGAGAACTACTTCCCGGTCGGTCGCCCATCCTCAAATTACTCCGGGCAAAGCATGCTTAACCTCGGAGTTCTTTGCTGATGAGCTTCCGGAAAAGAAGTTGCAACTTGTTGGTATGTGTCAACACCCGGATTTTTAAGTCCAGATGCCTGTTATGCCATACATCGTAATCCCAGGAATATTGTTGTTGCGAGACATAACAGTTGAATATCATAAGTCATCATTCATTACATACCATAGTCGTCTTACAAATGGATCACATGATCCAATATTACAATAATAGTTGAACTATTGTTTCAACACACATCACAAATACATAGCGGAAGCGTAGATAGAAGGGGACTCTATAGTCCACGAGGCCAACGCTTGACGTCGGGAGTAGTCCTAGTTGTCGTAGACGTCCTGCTGTCCATCCTCTTCATACTCGCTTGTTCCTCTTCATAGTCCGGCCATTTGAATAGCCGGGGACAAAGCCGTGAGTACTTTAAAGTACTCGCAAACTAATACTAATGTAAGTACTAACATTTCTGGTAAGGGGGTGCTAAGCTCTAGTTTCTTTTGCATAAAGCCAATTTTAGTTCACAAGTATTTGAAATAAAAACTCTTCATCTGCTAACTAACTCAAGTGGGAACATTAGTGTCATTCCCACAACTCAGTTGTATTTCAATTCAAAATCACCATTTTAAGTTCAAATCACAAGTCACCCTTCACATGTCATATTTTTGAAAATGGTCTGATGACGGAACAGTATGGCATTTCCAACCGTCCATAACCGTGGACGCGGCTATTCGAATAGTTCTACACTCTGCAGAGGTCGTACACTTGTGCCACAACATTTGCAATAATCCGTCACGGTTAACTGGCCCTGATTTATCACACTCCGTGTGCGGACTACCAACCATAACCTTTCACTTACATACCCTACTATAGGCATCTCTCCCCATGAGCTTGGCCTCCCGAGTGAAGACAAACCGTCGGCCTGGGAACCGCACGGAGGCTTGGGCCGGACATTCACCTCATATTCACGTCATATCACATCATTCCATACTTCTTTGGAGGCAGCCCTTGGCATAACCCCGATGACGCTTGTTTAGAGGGAACCCATACTAAGATACAAAAACTTCTAGTTAAGCCCTACCCATATCAGGTATTGTGGGGGTACTTGTAAAATTGGAATGGTATCGCATCCGAACCCAACCATCAGTTTTTGTAAAGTTCACCATGTCATTCACAAGTCACATTCACCCTCAAAATCTTTCAATAGAATTACTCATCATTCCAAGGTTTTCAAATTCATTTCAAACTCACAAGTTCCCATCTAGAGTAGTCAATTTTAATTTAGCACTAGCATCTAAGTATGAGGGGTGCTAAGTAATTTGCTTTGCTTCTAGGCTAACATTGATACTCTGGTACTAGTCCAATACTACCAAGTGAATCATGAATCAAAAAGTACTTTGATAAAACAAAAGTAAGTAAAGCTTGTAAAGTAAAACTGGAAAATAGGATCATGAACATAAAGTAAATGGGTAATGCCTTGCTCATAGTGAGCTTTGCACTTTGCAAGAGTATTATCTTGCAACAATAGAACTTGCAATGGTGTTAGCTTGCCTTGGTGGTTGATGTGATCAAAGTGCTCTTCTTCTCCTTGAAAGTAGACTTCCTCCTCCTCTTGATACTCCTCGGTACTAGCGTCTAAAATACGAATACGGGGTACAATCACCAAGCAATTCATTGGCTATTCTAAACATCACATGTATTCACACAAACTATTCTATTCACACAATTAATACAAATTGATGCATTGGTGGTCTTGCTTTGAGGAAAAATAATGTCCTCTCATTTATATGTAAATGATAGTTTCCATATAGTTCTTGAGGAATAATTTCCTCTCATTGAATCTTATTTAAGTTTTAATTTCTCAAACCATCACACATGAATTTATGTTGACCTAAGTCAACCATTCATCATCATCATTTGAGAAAATGATTTAAATGAGGTAGAGATACCTCATACTATTGAACAATTCTACCAATGATTTAAAATCTCCAAGTATTTATATGAGAGCATTTGGCCAAGGGTCCAAACTTCATATGAAAGTACTTGGGACAAAATTTAAATGAAGTGAAACACCTCATATGATTTACACAACTTAAACTAGCATCACACATTATTATTGGGTGGGTAGATGTGTTTTTCTTATTTAAGAAAAATAAGTTTCTCTCATACTAATTAAGGTGTTACTTTTAATTACTTAGAGAAATAATTTCCTCTCATTGTTCTATTAAGATTTAATTTCTCTCATGAATAATATATGACCTAGGTTGACTAAGTCAACCACTTCATACTCATCATTTAAGAAAATGATTTAAATGGGGTGAAGCACCTCATACAAATTAATCCTAATATGGTAAAGATTTAATATCATCAAATAATTCATATGAGACCTAAATGACCAGAGTCTCTACCTCATTTTGAATGGTTCATGACAAGATTTAAATGAGAGAAAAACTCCCATGTGATTTATTAATAGTTTTAGACAATATCTTTGACTAGAAATAGCCATATAGTCCTTTAATTAAGCTAGGCCATGATCATTCAGAGTAAGCATGGAATATTTTTGCAGAAACAATTAGTGTAAGTTAAATGTGAGATATTAGAGTTGGAATTAACTAAATATCAGTTTTGGTTGATTTTGAAGATTTATTTGAATGTGCAAAAGTCCCTGACTTAATCTTTTTGGCACTTTAATTCTACAACAGATCTCACAGTGAGACCAGTGGCATGTTGTAGATCTTTTCAGTAGCTTTCTAACAACATCAAGTTTGTTAAATTGGGCCAAGCCAAACAGATTATATGAATTTTAAAAGTTGGAGCCAGTATAGAATTTGAATTGAATTGATTTAACCGATTTTGAATTTAACAGGCTGGCGGGAACACTAGGTGGGCCGAAACGATTTAAACGGAACGAAAACGGCCCAGTAACGCTTCACACGCCACGGGCCGCCTGACAGAGGGGCCCGCACGTCAGTGACTGGAGTTTGCCGAAGCGGTACCGTGCGATGGTGGCCGTGCGATTAGATGCAGATCCGACGGAGGGGAGTCGTCGTCATCGTCGGGGAGAGGGGAGCTGCTGGCACGGTGGAGTAGGGGGTCGGCGGCGAGCAGGGACTCCGGCGAGGGTTGGCGACGAGGCAGGAGGAGGTTGTCGACGACGGCGGTGCTTCTCGAACAAGTCGCAGGTCCTGGGGTGGCTTCTAGCTCCGGCGGCTTCTGCGGCGGAGCACGGGCGGCGATGGTGCAATTGAGCGGCGGTGGTGCGCAATGTTGAGGGGAGAGGGTGTGAGGAGGCTCAGAGGAGGGAGGGGATGGTGCTGGTGTGCCCAGATCGTCGAGGGGAGGCCTCCTTTTATAGGCGCAGAAGGGTGCCGTGAGGCGCGGGTGAGGTCAACGACGAGGTCGTCGTTCCAAAGCGGCGAAGGGGCGAGGAAGGGGCGCAGGAGGTAGGCGACGTCATGGCGGTACTTTGAGCATTAATGACGCGGTACGGCGAGGTGTACGACGGTCGGGCAATGGCGCGTCCTGGTGCGGCTGCGGCGGGATTTGGTCGCCGTCTCCGGCAGCGGTGGTCACGGGTCACGGTCGAGAGCGTGTCTGGCGGCTTTGGGAATGTGCGGCGATGCTCCACGCGTCGAGAGGAGGTCCAGGGCATGACCGAGGTGGTGGCGCGGCTCGTGTCCAGTGCGTGTCCGCGCGTGTACGGTTGCGACGTCATCGGCATGGCGTGGCCGTCCTTGGGCGCGCGTCGTCCGGCGAAGCTAGGGTATCTACGGCGAGGCTGTCGGTGCTAGGCGATGTAGGAGGGCATGGTGGCAAGGTTTGGCACCAGAGCCAGTGAGAAGAAGAAGGGAGAAGAGAGGGGGCTCGACGAGGTGGCACCATGGCCGGCATGGTGTGTGCATGCATGCCATGCATGCTTCCCTAGGGTTGCTGTGGTGCAATGAGTGAGAGAGGGGACAAGGGAACATGTAGGTTAGTTTGGGGCAGTAGGGTTGGAGTAGAACACTATTTCAAATAGTGTTTTGTGTTTCTCCATATTTGAATTTTGCAAAATTTGCCCAAATTCCAATGGGTTCAAAAGGTTGCAAGATTTGGAAAAGTTGTATTTGGTTGAGTTCTAAATGACCAGAGAGAATGAGAGGTGGTGGTGGAATTGAGAAATTCAAAGAATTGCAAATTTGGCTAAGTGTGAGATTGTTCCTCATATTAAAAAGTCTCAACTTTGCATGAGCATAGTTTTTGATCCAAAGTGAATTTGGCATGGTTGTATTTACAAAAGTTGTTCATCTTGATGTCCTCTTGGATGACATGCAAATAATTGGGAAAGTTTAGTTTGAAAAACTTGAGATAGAGGGGCTCAAAGTAGTGACCAGATTATAAAAGACAGATTTGACCATTATTCTATGTGTTCTCAAATTGAGTTTAAATTTGATTTGATTTGTGTTTCTTTGATTCCAAAAGTTGTAATAAGTGTTTAGTAACATAATACAACTAATGGTGATGGCCAAAATGATCGAGGTCAAAGATTTGTAAAAATGGCATAAACCATATGTGAGGGTTTTGGTGATTTTCTAACTTTTATTCTTTTATTTTTCTTTGCTTCATTTTGACAAGAGTGAGGTTTATTTGGTGTTAGAATAAGTTGGGTAAAGGGTTCAAACCATTTTAGGACCATGGGGGTGCCTAGGTCAAGATTTGATATTTTGGCTAAGTGCCACATATACCTCTATGCATATGTTTGATTTTATTTTGTTTCTCACTTGAATTGGTTGGTAAGTACTTTGTTAAGTGTGTTGATGTATTTCAAAACATCTACCAAGGTCAACACTCAAAGTTGGAGCATTTGCAAAAAGTAGCCATAGGCTTGCAAATGCCTTTTTCTTATTTAAGATCACCTCTTTTTATTATGGTTTTTCAAAGATTTGTGACAAGAGAGATGAGGTTTAGGGTTTAGTGGGGTTCACAATGGTTCACCACCATTTAGCAAAAATAATAAAGGTAGGGTTCAAGATTTACCTATTAGGGCTACATGCCCACATATGTCTTTTCCTTTTATTTTGGTTTCTCAAAATAGATCCAAATGATTTTTGAGAAGGTTAGGGTTTAGGGTTTTTCTTATTTGATTTCTTTCTCTTTTATTTTATTTGGTTTGTGATCTTCACTTGATCACTTTAGGGTTTTAGGGTTTATCACCTAAGCATAAGAACACTCATCATGGCAAAACACAAATACTAGGTATGGGCACTATGCATAGCACCTAATGTAAAAAAAAGTTTTTGTTGATTCTCATATTTGGAAAAAGGAAATTTATTTTCTCTTTGTTTTAAAATTTGGGATGTTACAGTATGAGTATCCTATCAATCCTATTAAGCCCTATGCTAGGATGTCACAACGCAAGACCCCACGTGGCGTGGGGGGGGGGGGCATCGTCCAGCGAAGCAGAGCAGGAGATGGAGGCGTGAGAGAGTGTCGCACGGGAAATCTCAGGGCGTGACAGCCCCTGCTTTTTGGGAGAGGTGGATAGTCAAAATCGCTAAAACATTCGACAGCTCTTATTTACTCTGATATGAAAATTATTTGGCTATTTCCTAACTCCAAGATTTGGAAATGTTTATTGTAAATCTGCTTTCCCTCTTCAACCCATTGTAATACAATCCCTCTATCCGTGAATAGTTTGAAAAAAATAGCAATACATATGACATCAAATTATTAGTATACGAAACTACATTTGAAGTTGAATAGTGAAACTAATTTGTGCCATAAATGTTGTTACTTTTTCTAGAAAGTTAGTCAAATTCAATAATTTGGCTTAGACCAAAGCTAAAGGAGCAGTGCAGTACTAAGTGTTGACGTTATGTAGTCTAAGTTCAAACGTTACTATTAGAGAAAATACAACACATTACTATTAGAGAATTACAACATAAGGGATAAAATACCAAACAATCTTATTGCAATCTTATATGAAAACCATCGATTAGGAGTTCTTCCAAGTCCTCAAGTCCTGGGGAACGTGACGAACTGCTCACAAATATTGAAAGTTATCATGGACAGTGGCACAATGTCATGGAGCACACAATATATGGATATATACATATACGTGTATAACTATAAAACCAAAAAAGAACCGTCAAGACAGCGGGTGCATGGGAGATACTACTAGCAAGCAAGAACATCTCCGCTGCTTCTCCGAATCATTATAGATATGAACACCTCATAAATAAAAGTCTTGACAAATTATTAACGAGACAATCTCAACGACCGAATACGAGGAAAAGTCAAATACTTGTGACAATCCATGACCTACTCCTCGGGCTTGTAAGTGGTGCCGACCTTGAATTCAGCGGGTACGACATCATCGAACACGTTCCTCATCCCCTTCTCGGACACGAAACGGAAGTTAAATGGGCCCTTAAGCGGCTTGTCGCTCTTGATCTCCCACACGCCGTCGCCGTTCTTCTTGAGGGCCAGCCACTCGTTGGAGCCGTGCTCCTTGAGCTCCACCTCCGCCATGGAGTCGCCCTCCTTGTTGTACTTGATCGACAACGCGAGGTTCTTCTCGTCGGAGCCCTTCTCCACCGTGAATGTCACGGGGGCCTCACACATCGCGCCCACGAACAGCGCCGCCAGCACCGCCGCGGCGAGCATCCTGCTTGAGGAAGCCATTCTCACTATGTTCGTTGTTGTGTGTTTGCTGCTGCTGTGAGATAGCTGTGTGAATTCTGAATTGGTGATGGTCGATGGGTGTGGTTTTTATGGGCGGATGGGCGGAGCTCCGGCCATGTCGCAGGGGCTTGTCGGAAGGGAATAGAGCAGAGCCACGGAGAGAGAGCCGCATTCAGCCATGCACGGACAAGCTCGGTCTCATGCATGGTCATCGACATCGCCGGAATGTCACCCGGCAGGCCCGTTAGTCGCTTCCGCATGCCTGCATCCAATTACCCAATATAGCAGCCATTAATTTGTACAGTAGGAGGCAATTAGGAATTTATTTTCATGCTGCTCTCCTGCACACAAAAAAACGATTATTTCGAATATAAAATATGTTTGCGCAATTTGTTGGGTTATTTATGGTGCACTTTTTCGCAACGCAATGATCATTATTTCATTGGATTTCGCACATTCAGTTACTTTTCTATACAAAAATAATTATTTAGGAGTGCAAAATATGCAAATAAAAAATTCCATAAGAAACTCAGTTGAGATACTGGCTTGATAATACAAATATTTCTTTAAATCATGTACGTATTTATATGTGGGAAAATTTATATGGAGAAAGAACACATGTTGTTCCTTTAACAAAAAGAAGAAGAAAATCAGTGGATAACGTGCTACGCTTCCCCCGGGGATCGAAACCCCCAATCCTGTGGATGGAGCGCTCGACACGTACCAGTAGATTGTTCACTCGTTTCCCCGCACGTTGCTTTCGGTATAGCTCATGGTAGCCGCGCGCTCGGTGCCGCACGGAGCTCCCCCGTGCTACACCGCTGCTGGCGTGGAATTTTCTTGCAGCAGAGGCCTATATATGGCTTGCAGTTGCGTCGTCCCTCTTCCTTGCAGCACCACCACCTACCCCTAGTAGCAACACCGTCCATTGCTTGAAGTACCGTGATTCTGGCTTGCCACCTGCTTCTCCGTAGCTTCGTCGTTCACCTTCGCAGCAATGTCGCATGCACCTTGTAGCACCACCACACACCCTCGGTAGCATCACCAGCTCCCGCTTGCAGCATCCCCGCCGGCAGCACCATTGACCACCCTTCAGAAGCATCTCGGGCCGCCGATGGAATCATCTCAAGCCGCCGCTGGTTGCAGCACGACCGTCCCCTTGCAACACCGCGCCATCGCCGCCATGACCGCTTGCAACAACCCGAACCGACTCCAGGCTCGCAACACCGCCACCAACCGCTGGTAGCTCTGCCAGCAACAGGTCCGCAGCGTTTTCTTTCGCTCGCAAGATCACTTTGTGCGCCCAACACCAGTGGCGGCGTGGCCGCCTAGCAGTGCATGCACGCTCCAAAATGCATGGTGGGCTGCCTCCTTGCAGCAGCAACAACAACACGAGTAGGTTATGGAGGTGCTCGTGCTGAGGCGCGTCAGAGATAGGGGGGAGAGAGCTATTTTCGTGCCTGGAGAGAAGCCAAATGTAAGTAGAGGTGGGCAGAGGGAGCGGTAGGCGGAGCGAGCCCTCGAGACAATGAGCAGTGGAGAAAATAAGGTTAATCAGGAAGAAGAGAAGAAATAGATATTTTATTGAAAGGGAGCGCTAGACTGATTGGTGAGTCTAAAGAAAAGAGATGTCCACACATAGCAATGCGCATCCCACGACCACACACTCGGAGGACGTGTGATCCCCGGTGAAATTGGAGCGTTTTTCATACGAAAAATCGATCTTGTAAGCATCAGATTTCAAGAACTATCCCCCCCCCCCCCCCAATGAAATTAGACACTAGCATATGTACATATGAACTATTTTAATTTTTATTATTATTGTACTAGAATATAAATTTTTATTTAAAAATATTCGTTCCTGTATGCTAGTTTGAATATCTTCAATCGATATAGTTTTCTTAACTCCATGTCGAGGCTCAGCCCAAGGATTTAGATTTTGCTCATAATTCTCAAATTTCGATCAAACTTATCCTTTACATTTGGGCAATTTAAGAATGTTTACCAGACAAAACTTTGTAAGGAAACTAAAAAGTTCAAAACCAAAATTTGATAAGTTCTTCCTGAGAATCATAATACGGGTAAGATCTTGTCCTCGCATTCAGTTCTTGGTTTCTTTTTCTTTTCGATCGAGATTTGACCGAACCTTTCTCGAGTCGCCGAATTTCACCCATTCCTTTTATGCAGGTAAATGTCCAAAAATAAAACCAAATGCAAATCCATGGTTCATCCCACAATAATGAACTTTGGAGAGATGTTCTTTTTTTGATAAAGGAAATATATTAATATCGAAAGATAACAATTATATCTAGCCCCTGCAACAACTTAATAGCCTACTGCTAGTACGGATGCACACACCAAAAAAAACTAAGAAACGAAAAGTTCAACTACGGTATTCTAGCAGTAGCAGCAACAATATATAAACCACCAAGATAACACATGAACTTCAGCCTCTCCAAAAACAATGTATTTAAGAAGAAAACAGTGCACAAGCATCGTCGACGCCCGATCAAGAAATATTATGTTTTCACTGTGAAGATAGTTGCTCTCAAAACAACGTTTTCAACAAGGTCATTCCGGTGCACAACCAATTAAGGTAGAATTTCATCATGAAAGATCAGACTCTGAACCTTAGAATTTCATCATGAAATAAGACTCTAAACTTCACCTGTGTTGCTGCCCCATTTGCATACAGCTGCTGCGAAACCCAGAATATCAAGCAAGTCTCTCAACATCAGAGAGGCTCGAACCTCCATCGCTAGTTTTTGAAAGCGGGCTTCATAATATTCTCTAACCTTCGCGCCGCTACATTCAAAAATAAACGATCGAAATAAAAATATAGATGCGTACGACCGAATACCACCCAATACAGGAAAATCCAGCTATAAGATGTATACTGTTACATTTATCGACCAGCGCTTCGAAAGTCAACACTGTTGTACGGTGATCAAAAATCTATTTACCTGTTGTACTATGGAAGGAGTCCTAACGGACTATGGCATACCAAACGTGCTAGACGTAGCACATTACAACTCTATTTCGTGTCCGCCAAGAAATAGTTCGGACTTTTGGTTGCGTTGGCTAGTCCATGAAGCTTGACATGGTGTCCGAGCCAGGGTCTCGAGTTCGAGTTCTGCCTTTCGCAATTTATCCTAAAATTGTTGTTTCCCCCTCGGAGTCCACGTATATGCCTCTTGAGCTATACCTCTGAGTCTTTCCACGTGTTGACGGGTACAAACACATGGTATCAGAGCCCCAGGTCTTGAGTTCAAATCCTGGCTTTCACATGGTTTTCGCAATTAAGCCTAAAAATTGTTGTTGCCCCCCTCTTTAGCCACCGCTGATGCCCTGTTTCGGTGTGCTCTTCTTCTTTCACGTGTTGACTTTCTCTTCTCCCGTCACACGCGAGTGGGGGTATTGTGAAATGTATATGTGGATTGCCTAGCCCTTTCCATCAGTTCGGACTTTTAGCCTAAAATACTCCTTCAGGTTGTGCGTATGGGAGATAACAACCCACGTGAGATCGTGGGCATTGGCTCCGTTCAGATCAAGATGCATGATGGCATGACACGCACTCTGACAGATGTGAGACACATACCTGGCATGGCCAGAAATCTGATCTCTCTCAGTACCCTTGATGTTGACGGGTCCAAACACTCCGGTTCTCGCGGAGTTCTGAAGGTATCTGTAACATCCCAAAAATTTCAAAACAACAAAATGAATTTCCCTAGTTCCAAATTTTTGGAACCAACAAAAACTTTTATTAAATTAAGTTTGATACATAGTGATCTTGCTTAATTCTTGTGCTTTTGCCATGATTGTTTAATTAGTATTTGAAATACTCTTAAACCCTAAACCTCACACCCCTTTTTACCATCCAAGTTAAAATAAAATAAAAAGAATTTAAATAAGAAAAGGCCTATGTGCCTATGGCTATTTTTGTAAAAACTTTACCCTAGGCCTTTCCACTTTATTTAGAGGATTGGAAAACCTTCATAAACCTTATCTAGTACCTCTCAAACCATTTCCAAGTTGAAACCAAAGAAAATAAAAAGAAACTAAAAATGCCATAGAGGCATATGAGAGGAAAATGCAAATTTGTGAAATTGAGGATCATGACCCTAAGACTGGTGGTGAATGGTTGGATCACTCCTATATACCATTTCAACACTCAACAACATCAATTGGGTCAAGCCTAGTCAAATTAAAAATCAAATGCAACATATGCATAGAGGCATATGTGACACATAGCCATAATACCCAATTCTTGTTCTATGCACTTGTACCTTACCCAAATGGTGTGAAACCATATCTAAACCAAATCTCACACTAAATTGACCCTCAACCTTGCCCAAGTAAAGCAAGGGGAACAAATTTCAAAAATAAGAAAAATTGACACATCACCTCTTATGTGTTATGGCCATTTTTGCAAATCTTTGAGCTAAACCTTTTGGAATGGTTTCAATGGTTTGGAAATGTTCCTAAACTAATAAGAATCACTTTGGAGTCAAGAAAAATCAAATCAAAAAGAGAGAAATCAAATAGGGAGAAAATTCCATTTTCACTCACATACACTTTTAGCCATTTTTGCAAATCTTTAACCTAGACCCTTTTGGCTTGCACCATTGGTTGTAAATGGTTACCAAACACTTATTAACACTTTTGGAAGCAAGGAAACACAACTCAAATCAAATTTGGATCAAATTTGAGCTCACATGCATTTATGGTCACATGTGACATTTTTAGCCTGATGCCCACTTTGAGCCCCTGGTTTGGAAGATTTCTAAACTATGCTTTGCCAACTCTTTGCACCTCATCCAAGACAACATCAAGGAGAACAACTTTGCCCAAAACCATCATCCCAAATTCTGTCTCAATTTCAAATGGTGAGCAAGCAAAGTAGGGACTATGAAACATATGTAAGATCATATGCAATATGTGATTTTGCATTTCAACTTCATTTTGACCACCACCACCTCCATTCCACTTCTCTTATTATATCTTTACACTCCACCAAAAATCTTTTCAAAATTCACAAATATTTTTCTTTCGGGCATTATATCAAACACTTGGCAGGCAGAAGGAGAAATGGTGCCCATGCTGAGTGTGGGCTTGGACCAGGTCCAACCCTGGCCACCCCTGCAGCCCTGGAGCATCACCTCACCCTCCTGCACCATTTCCATCACCTGCAAACACTGGAGCTCGCTCACCTTTGACCAAAAGCTTCCATCCCGACCATGGCATGACACCACCATGCCACCCCTCTCTCTGGTCACTTCGGCCCTGCAGCACCATGTCACCTACAGTCCCCTGGACCCTAGACACCTGCTAGACATGACCCTATGTCAAGGAGAGCAAGTGGATGACCACAATGATCATGCCATTGCTCATGATCACCAACCCGTGGCCACCCATGTCCCTCTTCGTGCACACTGCATCCCGTCGCGTCCCACTGCGCCACTAGCTTTCCCTCACTCCCACGCACCTCCTAGACATGACCGTTCGGCCCAGAACGCCCTGTAGCCACGCCGTCGACGACATGGCCACCATGCCGGCCATGCCGCGCCTCCCTCCCCTGGAGCCTATATAAACCCCCCTCCTCGCTTGGGACAGCACCACACCATCCCACAGCATCCTCCCCTCCCTCCTAGCGCCGCTCATCTCCTCTCTTTGCCGCTCATCGGTGCAAGAACTAGCCGGCGGTCACCACCAAAAGCCGCCCCATTTTACATCACCATAGCCCTCGAGCCCTACACCAAAGTTGTAGCCCTTGGAAAGAGCTTTCCAACGCACCTAACCACGCCTCAATCCGAGCTACGAGGTGAAAGATACGGCCCCCGCAAGGTTGCAGAATCGCGAGGTACACGACGAACCAGCGCCGTTGGATCTCGATCCAACGCTCTGTGCGCCCCGCGCGTCGGCCACGTGCATGCGCCATGCATGCACGGCCCGGGGCAGCAGCTGGGCCGGCCCACTTCCTTCCCGCCCTCAGTTTTAATTCAAATTTCGTTTTATTTAATTTCTGTGATTTGCGCTCAGATGCTTTGCCAAATCTTTAATAACTTAAAATCTACTCGGTCATTTTTGATAAATTTTATATATTTAGAAAGCTCATGAAAGGCCCCATCCAACCACACTGGATTCAAATCAAAATAATTTGTAGAATTTGAATAGTAAAAATAACAAGGTAGTAACTTTTCAAACTTCAAACAATTATTAAAAATCAACCATAAATGCTTTTGAGTTGATTCCAACTCTCATAATTCACTTGTCAAATACTCTAATTGTTTATGTAAAAATATGATATTGTTACTGTATATGATCATGGGTTAGAATCAAATAATGGCTATGTAGCCATTACTAGCCCATTTAAATTATTCTCAAATGTAGGAATTTAAATCTATGAGGTGTAGCACTTCATTTAAATCATCTTCCCAAGTGGTATGAGGAAATGTGATGACCCTTATTGCATGGTCTCATACTTGCTCACTTGAGGATCTTAAACCAAAGTAGAATTTAAAATGCATGAGGTGAGGACATTAGTCTTCATGACCCATATGTTCTTATTTGAAAATATTAGATTGATGACCCACAAGTATAGGGGGTGTATCGTAGTATCTTCGATAAGTAAGAATGTCGATCCCAACGAGGAGCAGAAGGTGTTGAAAAGCAGTTTCGATGAGGGATTCACTGTAAATGCTCACAGACAAGTATTCAGGGGGTTTTGATGTAACAGATGAATAAAGTACAAGTAAGTAAAATGCGAGAGAAATAATTGCAACGAGTGGCCCAATCCTTTTTAGCACAAAGGACAAGCCGGTTTGTTTACTTATAATGACCAAACGTTCTCGAGGACACACGGGATTTTAGTCTAGTGCTTTCGCTACATACGGTGATTAATCTTCATTGTTTTGATAAGTGTTGTGTGGGTGAACCTATGCTAATGTACCGCCCTTCCTAGGACTAATACATACTTGTGATTATACCCCTTGCAAGCATCCGCAACTACAAGAAAGTAATTAAGATAAATCTAACCACAGCCTTAAACTCGAGATCCTGCGATCCCTCCCGCATCGATATACCAACGGGGGCTTAGGTTTACGTCACTCCGGCAACCCCGCAATTGGCAAACGAGTACAAGATGCATTCCCCTAGGCCCATAAAGGTGAAGTGTCGTGTAGTCGACGTTCACACGACACCACTAGAAGAATAACACCACAACTTAAATATCATAACATTGAATATTACTCAACCATAGTTCACTACTAACATTTAGACTTCACCCATGTCCTCAAGAACTAAACGAACTACTCACGAGACATCATATGGAACATGATCAGAGGTGATATGATGATGAATAACAATCTGAACATAAACCTTGGTTGAATGGTTTCACTCAATAGCATCAATAACAAGTATAAATCAGTACCGGGAGAGTTTCCCCTATCAAACAATCAAGATCAAACCAAAATTGCTACAGCGGTGCCGGTGTCCAGCGGTGGAGATGGCGGTGATGATGATGAAGATGATGATGATGGTGATGGAGATGATGTCCAGCTCGATGGCGGTGACGATGGCGTCGATTTCCCCCTCCGGGAGGGAATTTCCCCGGCGGATTCTCGCCCGCCGGAGAGCTCTTTTCTCTCGGTGTTCTCCGCCCCGCGAGGCGGCCGTAACCCTTCGTGAGGATTCCTCTGTGGCTTAGGTTTTCGGGACGAAGAGTTTCGCGAAGAAAAGGAGGCGAAAGGGGCCGTGGGGCCCCCACACCACATGGTGGCGCGGCCAGGCCATGGGCCGCGCCGCCCTATGGTGTGGGCCCACCTTGGGTCCTCTCAGCTCCCCCTTCTGGCTTCCTTCGTCATCTGGAAAAATAGGATTTTTGGTAAAATTTTCTTCCACAGTTGATCTTCCGAAATATTGCATCCTGACGGTGCTTTTTCCAGCAGAATCCTGGCTCCGGTGTGCGATCTCCAAATAATCATGAAACATGCAAAATAGATGAAATAACATAAGTATTGTGTCCCAATATGAAATATATCAATGAATAACAACAAATTATGATATAAAATAGTGATGAAAATTGGACGTATCAACTCCCCCAAGCTTAGACTTCGCTTGTCCCCAAGCGAAACCGAACTCGGTAAACGGGACCACATGTTTATGGAGTGAAGAGTCGATAAATAAAATACGGACAAGAAGCATCATATTCATTCACACAAGACATTATAGTAAACAACTTCCTCATATAACTCAACTTGAAACAAGTACAAGGTAATCACAAATAAAAGTGCATAAGAAATCATAATTGGTGATGGCAAACTTTGTTCTTGGTCAGAGAACATTTAACAAATTATACTTATCTATTGAGCAGCGCTCTCATGTTAAAACTCATGGTAAACTTGCATACTCAATCATATTAATCATTGATGACTTTCAAAGCTATATTCATTCAGGTAAAACTTGTACTAAACAAGAAAGAGTAAAGACATGATGAAGCAAATCACAATATAATAGTTTGATCACAACAACTCAAATGCTTGCTGGAGATGGAGGGAAATAGGTTTACTGATGATACGTCTCCAACGTATCGATAATTTCTTGTGTTCCATGCCATATTATTGATGATACCTACATGTTTTATGCACACTTTATGTCATATTAGTGCATTTTCCGGAACTAACCTATTAACAAGATGCCGAAGTGCCGGTTCTCGTTTTCGCTCGTTTTTGGTTTCGAAATCCTAGTAACGAAATATTCTCGGAATTGGACGAAACAAAGACCCAGGGCCCTATTTTTCCACGGAGCTTCCAGAAGACCGAAGAACACACGAAGTGGGGCCACGAGGTGGCCAGGCTATAGGGCGGCGCGGCCCAAGCCCTGGCCGCGCCGACCTATAGTGTGGGCCCCTCGTGACGCCCCTTGACCTGCCCTTCCGCCTACTTAAAGCCTCCGTCGCGAAACCCCTGATGCGAAGAACCACGATACGGAAAACCTTCCAGAGACGCCGTCGCCGCCGATCCCATCTCGGGGGATCCAGGAGATCGCCTCCGGCACCCTGCCGGAGAGGGGAATCATCCCCGGAGGACTCTACGCCGCCATGGTCGCCTCCGGTGTGATGTGTGAGTAGTCTACCCCTGGACTATGGGTCCATAGCAGTAGCTAGATGGTTGTCTTCTCCCCATTGTGCTATCATTGTCGGATCTTGTGAGCTGCCTAACATGATCAAGATCATCTATCTGTAATTCTATATGTTGCGTTTGTTGGGATCCGATGAATAGAGAATACTTGTTATGTTGATTATCAAAGTTATGCTTATGTGTTGTTTATGATCTTGCATGCTCTCCGTGTAGGATAACGTTGCATAGAAAACAAAAATTTTCCTACCGCGAACACGCAATCCAAGCCAAGATGCAATCTAGAAGACGGTAGCAACGAGGGGGTATCGAGTCTCACCCTTGAAGATATTCCAAAGCCTACAAGATGAGGCTCTTGTTGCTGCGGTAGACGTTCACTTGCCGCTTGCAAAAGCGCGTAGAAGATCTTGATCACGATCGGTTCCGGCGCCACGAACGGGCAGCACCTCCGTACTCGGTCACACGTTCGGTTGTTGATGAAGACGACGTCCACCTCCCCGTTCCTGCGGGCAGCGGAAGTAGTAGCTCCTCTTGAATCCGACAGCACGACGGCGTGGTGTCGGTGGTGGTGGAGAAATCCGGCGGAGCTTCGCTTAAGCGTGCGGGATGTAGTGGAGGAGAGAGGCCGCTAGGGTTTGGGGAGAGAGGGGGTTGGGCGCCGGCCCTCTAAGGAGTGCGGCCAAGGCTGAGCCAAAGAGTGGCTTCCCCCCTCCCTCTCCTCCTCATTATATAGGTGGAAGCCCCAAGAGTTCTAGTCCAAGTCTTCGAATAAGACCCCAACACTAAAACCTCCCATATGTGGGAAACCTACTCAAGGAGGGAGTCCTACCCAAGGTGGGACTCCCACCTTTCCTTGAGGTGGGGTGGCCGGCCACCTCTAGGTGGAGCCCACCTGGGACTCCTCCTTTAGGGTTTGGCTGGTCAAGCTTGTGGAGTCCTTCCGGGACTCCACTTTCCATAGTGCGTTTCTTCCGGACTTTTCTAGAACCTTCTAGAACCTGCCATAAATGCACCGGATCATTTCCAAACTTGGAATATGACTTCCTATATATGAATCTTATTCTCCGGACCATTCCGGAACTCCTCGTGATGTCCGGGATCTCATCCGGGACTCCGAACAAATATTCGAACTCCATTCCATATTCAAGTTCTACCATTTCAACATCCAACTTTAAGTGTGTCACCCTACGGTTCGTGAACTATGCGGACATGGTTGAGTACTCACTCCGACCAATAACCAATAGCGGGATCCGGAGATCCATAATGGCTCCCACATATTCAACGATGACTTCGGTGATCGAATGAACCATTCACATATGATACCAATTCCCTTTGTCACGCGATATTTTACTTGTCCGAGGTTTGATCTTCGGTATCACTCTATACCTTGTTCAACCTCGTCTCACGACAAGTACTCTTTACTCGTACCGTGGTATGTGGTCTCTTATGAACTTATTCATATGCTTGCAAGACATTAGACGACATTCCACCGAGAGGGCCCGGAGTATATCTATCCGTCATCGGGATGGACAAATCCCACTTGTTGATCCATATGCCTCAACTCATACTTTCCGGATACTTAATCCCACCTTTATAACCACCCATTTACGCAGTGGCGTTTGATGTAATCAAAGTACCTTTCCGGTATAAGTGATTTACATGATCTCATGGTCATAAGGACTAGGTAACTATGTATCGAAAGCTTATAGCAAATAACTTAATGATGAGATCTTATGCTACGCTTAATTGGGTGTGTCCATTACATCATTCATACAATGATATAACCTTGTTATTAATAACATCTAATGTTCATGATTATGAAACTAATCATCCATTAATCAACAAGCTAGTTAAGAGGCATACTAGGGATTCTTTGTTTGTCTACATATCACACATGTACTAATGTTTCGGTTAATACAATTATAGCATGATATATAAACATTTATCATAAACATAAAGATATAAATAATAACCACTTTATTATTGCCTCTAGGGCATATCTCCTTCGAGTCTCCCACTTGCACTAGAGTCAATAATCTAGTTTACATTTGTAAAGATATAACACCTTGGCCTTATGGTGCTTTATCATGTATTGCTCACGGGAGAGGTTTTTTAGTCAATGGATCTGACACGCTCAGAAACGTATGTATTTTGTAATTCATTTGCGTCTCAACGCATCACTCATTTCCAAATGAGTCGGCATTAAATATGTTTGATCTTCTGGTGGAACCTTAATTCCGCTGTCTGAAATATGTCACTAATATTGTCACACACAATATAGCTTCAAAGTTCTGACTCTGTCGGAACTGCACCAAGTTCATAAAGAACCTCTTGACTTAACATCCTTTGTCATTGTCAAAATAATGACATACTCTGCCTTCTTTTGTAGAATCCGTCACAATATTTAGAACTCTTCTAAATCTAGCATAGACAACTTCTAGCTCATTGTGCTACCTTTTAAACAACACTTAGTCTAATTTGAGATTGAAATTATATTTTATATGTGACAAAACCAATATCGGTGTAACACCTTACGGCGATTTGTTTGTCATTTCTTCATACAAAAATATATATATATATATCCTTAGTTCTTCTAAAGTACTCAAGGATATTCTTACTGTCGTCCAATGATCATCATATGAATCATTCCGGTATATGCTCATAACACTTTATAGCACATGATATCGATTGTGTACATATTATTCGTGATCTATAATCACTCATGTGTTTTTACTCATTGAGTGTCGGATACACTCAAGTCTTGTTAAACCTTCACATGACAAGAACATTTTCTTAATATTTCTATATTGAACTACTTCAATATCCATCATATGTACTTTGACTTAAACTTATTTATGTGTTTCAATCTATCTTCATAGATCTCGACACTAAATTTGTTTCGATCCATATCCTTTCATTGAAGTTAATTCTCAATGAAACCTTTTTAATCAAGTATATAATTACATCATTTATAACCAACTATATGTCACCTACATAAAGTATTATAAATGTGTCTTAGCGCTCCCACTTAATTTCTTGCAAATGCAAGCCTCTTCATCGTCTATGATGAAATCAAAAACTCTTTGACTATTTCATCTGGTGAAGATTCCAACTCCGCAATACTTACTTCATCCAATTGAAGTTCGTATACCTATCTAGTATTCCACGGACCAGCAAAACTCTTGGTTGTATCTTGTATACACCTTTTAATACATACTTCTGATAAGTAATGTGTTTTGCCATCCTACTAGCATATCTCATAAAAGAAATATGTAGTGATTACTAGAATAATCCACATAGACTATAAGCATTGCTACGGAAGATCTAATCTTATCGTAGTCAACTCTTTGAACTTTGTCGTAAACAATTTTTCGACAAGTCGAGCTTCTTCAAAGATATTTCATCCAAGTCCATCAATTTTATAGATCCATTTACTTTCAAAAAGTATTCATCTATCTTGGATTTCATGGCGCATAGCCATTTTAACGGAGTCAGGGCCCATCATAACTTCTTTGTTTGTAGTTGGTTTATCATTGTTCAAAATCAATCCTTTGTCAACAAATCATTTATTTGATCACAAAGTAAACCACACCTACAAGGTTCAATATGTACTTCGATCTCCATGGCTAAAACACTTTGTAGTCATAGGAGCCATGATCGTCGTGGCCGCTTCCGGAACCAATTCCGATGCTTGCGCTACTACGATCATTATGCTCGGGTTCATAAACCTTATCAAGTTCTATTGTCCTCCCACTCAAAAACTTCGCTAGAAACAATTTCTTGGAAATAAGAAACATTGACAAACACTTTTGTCTTTGTCTCCATTGTGGGAAGAATTCCCAATCAAATCTACTGGGATAACCAACAAAGACATTCATCCGATTTTGGTTGTAAACTTATTTACTTATGCTATGCATACCAAAATTTAAGAAAAGACTATTAGGGTTTATACCCATGTCATAACTCGTATGATGTCATTTCAACGGATCATGATGATGCTCTATTCGAGTGTAAAGCGGTAGTCTCTAAAGCATAATTCACAAAAATATAATGGCATTAATATTTTATCTCATCATTGACCCAACTAGGTTTGGATACATCTCTCGGATACTTCATCATCACTATGATACTCCAAGAAATGTGAGTTGTAGAACAATTTCATAACTCTCTTAGATGTTCGCTAAAACTAGTAATTCAAATATTTCCACTATGATCCAATCATAGATATTTGACTTTTCTATTACGATGATTTCTACTTCATGCTGAAATTTATTTGAATCCATTCAAATGTTTCAAACTTCTTCCTTATCGAATATATCCACATATATATATACTCAATTCATTGTTTGAAGTTTTCATGAAGTATAAGAATCTTCCGCACACAACTATGCCCAGTGATCCATATACATCATCATGTATGTTTCCACTAAGTTAGTTGCCCGTTCAAAACTTGGCCTATGAACGGTATTTTAGTCATTCTCTTTTAGAAAAGATTTGCAAGCGCCAAACGATTCAAAAAATCAAATGACTCCAAAAATCCATTTGCATGGAGTTTCTTCATGCGTTCCTTTCCAACATGACCTAAATGGCGGTTCCACAAATAAGTGGAATTCAAATCATTTGCCTTATAGCATTTTAGCGTCAGTGTTATGTATGTGTGTTTCACCATTAAGATTTATAATAACTTATCCATCGTACATGGAGTAATGTCATAATTTGAACAACTCATTGTTTTCATTTGACCAGAGCAAAATAACAATTATTAAGTTCTTTATTATAAATTCTAAGGGCTAGATAGAATGCCAACGACGAACATAATAACACTTTATTGTTCCAGACGTGCATTCCTATCATATTCCTTGTCGATCACTTAGGCCATTGTATTCTTGTATTGCGTTGTTTTGTATGACACTTCATACCAACCAATATGGTACTAATACCCAAGAATTTCATTGTGTGACTTAACTAGGAATACAACCATAACATGTATATCATTTATATATACATGAGCTAGACTTTCTAGTCTTTTCTTTTCTTTTGCCAAAATATCTTTTGCGGTTTCTCTTTTAGTTTTCCTCATTATTCGGAAAAACATTTCAACATCAATAACTTCTAGGTTTGTTGGTCAAATACCAATAACCTTGAGGTTCTTACTTTGAAGTTGATCATCATATGACAAGTGTTTCAGATTTCACTATTAGTAAATTTGTAATATGATGAACAATTTCACTCATAATTTTATCCATCAATTCATGATAACTTTACGAGACCATGTACGTACATGCTAGGCTCATAAAGTTTAAACCTTAGTATTCGCATATGCAAATCTGGCTTGCACCCGTTGGAAGCACACGTAGAATCTATAACACCCGATCATCACGTGATGCTTCGAAACGACGAGTCTTAGCAACGGTGCATACTAAGGACAATCACTTCATGGATATGCGAATATCGTTAGTGCCCCAATAGTTGGAGGATTGGGACGCCTTGCGTCTTCAACCTTCGTACATTCCCATAAAACTTATGAGTTTATGTAGTCTCACCAAATTTATATTCTATCATCTTGCAATAAGGTCTTAGATATCACATATATCTCGTACCTTGATTATTTCCGAAAACTAAATTTTCAGCTCCTTACTTTTCAAACAGATTTGAACTTCAAGTTTCACGGAGACAAGATAACTTTAGGTACTAATTGAAACCATAGCTCTCTGAATCAACAAAGTGAGTTTCACTAAAAGTTTGCAATAGGACTTAATCATTTCTTGATTCATTAACAATACGGTACTAATCCGTAAAGTTTCTAGTCAGATTTTAACAGTATTTCTATCTCAATAACAAGACTAGCGCATGGTATAAAACGGATGCCAATACTACAAAATTAATTCAAAATACTACTCAGACTATGTTTATGATAATTAGTTCATGTTCTAATCTTATTACTAATGAACTCCCACTTAATACAACATCCCTCATAGTTGTTAAGTGGTACACGATCCAAATCCACTACACCAAAACCGATCATCACGTGAGATGATGTAGCTTCAATGGTGAACATCAACATGTTGATCATATCATCCATATGACTCGTGTTCAACCTTTCGGTTTCCGTTGTCCCGAGGCCATGTCTGTACATGCTAGGCTCGTCAAGCAAACCCAAGTATTCCGCGTGTGCAACATTGCTTACACCCGTTGTATGTGAACGTTGAGTCTATCACATCCGATCATCACGAGATGCTTCGAAACGACGAACTGTACAACGGTGCATACTAGGGGAGAACACTTTATTATCTTGATATTAATGTGAGGGATCATCTTATAATGCTACCGTCGCGATCTAAGCAAAATAAGATGCATAAAAGGATTAACATCACATGCGGTTCATATGTGATATGATATGGCCCTTTTGTCTTTGCGCCTTCGATCTTCATCTCTAAAGCACGGACATGATCTCCATCATCAACGGGCATGATCTCCATCATCGTCGGCATAGCGTCAAGGTCCATGGCGCCGTCTTCATGGTTGTTCACCTCATGTAGCAACTATTACAACTACTTTGAAAAACTACTCAACATGAAATTTAAAGACAACCATAAGGCTCCTGCCGGTTGCCACAATACAATAATGATCATCTCATACATATTCATCATCACATCATGGCCATATCACATCACCAAACCCTGCAAAAACAAGTTAGACGTCTCTAATTTGGTTTGCATATTTTACGTGGTTTAGGGTTTTCGAGTAAGATCTAATCTACCTACGAACATGAACCACAACGGTGATACTAGTGTTGTCAATAGAAGAGTAAATTGAATCTTCACTATAGTAGGAGAGACAGACACCCGCAAAGCCTCTTATGCAATACAAGTTGCATGTCGAACGAGGAGCAAGTCTCATGAACGCGGTCATGTAAAGTTAGCCCGAGCCGCTTCATCCCACTATGCCACAAAGATGCAAAGTACTCAAACTAAAGATAACAAGAGCATCAACGCCCACAAAACCATTGTGTTCTACTCGTGCAACCATCTATGCATAGACACGGCTCGATACCACTGTAGGATAACGTTGCATAGAAAACAAAAATTTTCCTACCGCGAACACGCAATCCAAGCCAAGATGCAATCTAGAAGACGGTAGCAACGAGGGGTATCGAGTCTCACCCTTGAAGATATTCCAAAGCCTACAAGATGAGGCTCTTGTTGCTGCGGTAGACGTTCACTTGCCGCTTGCAAAAGCGCGTAGAAGATCTTGATCACGATCGGTTCCGGCGCCACGAACGGGCAGCACCTCCGTACTCGGTCACACGTTCGGTTGTTGATGAAGACGACGTCCACCTCCCCGTTCCAGCGGGCAGCGGAAGTAGTAGCTCCTCTTGAATCCGACAGCACGACGGCGTGGTGTCGGTGGTGGTGGAGAAATCCGGCGGAGCTTCGCTTAAGCGTGCGGGATGTAGTGGAGGAGAGAGGCCGCTAGGGTTTGGGGAGAGAGGGGGGTTGGGCGCCGGCCCTCTAAGGAGTGCGGCCAAGGCTGAGCCAAAGAGTGGCTTCCCCCCTCCCTCTCCTCCTCATTATATAGGTGGAAGCCCCAAGAGTTCTAGTCCAAGTCTTCGAATAAGACCCCAACACTAAAACCTCCCATATGTGGGAAACCTACTCAAGGAGGGAGTCCTACCCAAGGTGGGACTCCCACCTTTCCTTGAGGTGGGGTGGCCGGCCACCTCTAGGTGGAGCCCACCTGGGACTCCTCCTTTAGGGTTTGGCTGGTCAAGCTTGTGGAGTCCTTCGGGACTCCACTTTCCATAGTGCGTTTCTTCCGGACTTTTCTAGAACCTTCTAGAACCTGCCATAAATGCACCGGATCATTTCCAAACTTGGAATATGACTTCCTATATATGAATCTTATTCTCCGGACCATTCCGGAACTCCTCGTGATGTCCGGGATCTCATCCGGGACTCCGAACAAATATTCGAACTCCATTCCATATTCAAGTTCTACCATTTCAACATCCAACTTTAAGTGTGTCACCCTACGGTTCGTGAACTATGCGGACATGGTTGAGTACTCACTCCGACCAATAACCAATAGCGGGATCCGGAGATCCATAATGGCTCCCACATATTCAACGATGACTTCGGTGATCGAATGAACCATTCACATATGATACCAATTCCCTTTGTCACGCGATATTTTACTTGTCCGAGGTTTGATCTTCGGTATCACTCTATACCTTGTTCAACCTCGTCTCTCGACAAGTACTCTTTACTCGTACCGTGGTATGTGGTCTCTTATGAACTTATTCATATGCTTGCAAGACATTAGACGACATTCCACCGAGAGGGCCCGGAGTATATCTATCCGTCATCGGGATGGACAAATCCCACTGTTGATCCATATGCCTCAACTCATACTTTCCGGATACTTAATCCCACCTTTATAACCACCCATTTACGCAGTGGCGTTTGATGTAATCAAAGTACCTTTCCGGTATAAGTGATTTACATGATCTCATGGTCATAAGGACTAGGTAACTATGTATCGAAAGCTTATAGCAAATAACTTAATGATGAGATCTTATGCTACGCTTAATTGGGTGTGTCCATTACATCATTCATACAATGATATAACCTTGTTATTAATAACATCTAATGTTCATGATTATGAAACTAATCATCCATTAATCAACAAGCTAGTTAAGAGGCATACTAGGGATTCTTTGTTTGTCTACATATCACACATGTACTAATGTTTCGGTTAATACAATTATAGCATGATATATAAACATTTATCATAAACATAAAGATATAAATAATAACCATTTTATTATTGCCTCTAGGGCATATCTCCTTCACTCCGTTACTAGTAGATGCTCTGGCCAAGTAGATGCTTGTAACTCCAAGAGGGAGTACTTATGCTCGATAGTGGGTTCATGCCTGCATTGACACCTGGGACGATGATGAGAAAGTTCTAAGGTTGTGTTGTGCTTGTTGCCACTAGGGATAAAACATTGATGCTATGTCTAAGGATGTAGTTGTTGATTACATTACGCACCATACTTAATGCAATTGTCACGTTGCTTGCAACTTAATACTTGGAGGGGTTCGGATGATAACTCTGAAGGTGGACTTTTTAGGCATAGATGCGGTTGGATGGCGGTCTATGTACTTTGTCGTAATGCCCAATTAAATCTCACTATACTCATCATGATATGTATGTGCATTGTCATGCTCTCTTTATTTGTCAATTGCCCAAGCTGTAATTTGTTCACCCAACATGCTTGTTCGTCTTATGGGAGAGACACCTCTAGTGAGCTGTGGACCCCGGTCCAATTCTCTTTACTTGAAATACAACCTACTGCAATACTTGTTTTCTTGTTTTCTCTGCAAACAATCATCTTCCACACAATACGGTTAATCCTTTGTTACGACAAGCCGGTGAGATTGACAACCTCACTTTGTTTCGTTGGGGCAAAGTACTTTGGTTGTGTTGTGCGAGGTTCCACGTTGGCGCCGGAATCCCGGTGTTGCGCCGCACTACATCTCGCCGCCATCGACCTTCAACGTGCTTCTTGACTCCTACTGGTCCGATTAAACCTTGGTTTCTTACTGAGGAAAACTTGCCGCTGTGCGCATCACACCTTCCTCTTGGGGTTCCCAACGGACGCGTGTCGAACGAAAAGACAATACGTCAACCACGCGCATCACCTTCGCAGAGGGAAGCAGGGATTAAATCATGTGCTAGAGCTTTTTCAGTTTTGAAATCATATAAAGAGAATAAAAGTAAAGTTTTGAGAGGTGTTTGTTGTTGTCAACGACTGGTAGCGGGTACTCTAACCCCCTTGCCAAGCAGACCTCCAAAGAGCGGCTCCCATGAAGGACGTTATCTCTACCAGCAAGGTAGATCATCCCTCTTCTCTTTTGTTTACACATGTACTTTAGTTTATTTAAGGATGACACTCCCCCCAACCTTTGCTTACACAAGCCATGGCTAACCGAATCCTCGGGTGCCTTCCAACAATCTCATACCATGGAGGAGTGTCTATTGCAAAATTAAGTTGCTTACTGATGAATCGGGGCAAAACATGTGAAGAGAATTATTAATGAAAGTTGATTAATTGGGGCTGGGAACCCCGTTGCCAGCTCTTATTACAAAATTATAGGATAAGTGGATGAAGCCACTAGTCCATTAGTGGAGTCTGCCTAACAAGACTGAAAGATAAAACACCACATACTTCCTCATGAGCTATAAAACATTGACACAAATAAGAAGTAATAAGTTTTGAATTGTTTAAAGGTAGCACATGAAGTATTTACTTGGAATGGCAGAAATTACCATGCATTAGGTAGGTATGGTGGACACAAATGGCATAGGTTTTGGGTTCATGTTTGGATGCACGAGAAGTATTCCCTCTCAGTACAGGTCTTTGGCTAGCAAGGTTAAATAGCAAGCATAAGAGTTGAGGGAAACAAACAAATATAATGTGATAGAAACAATCATGCATCTTACTTGTAAGCACAAACAGTTTTAACTTCAAAATACCAAGCTAAGAACTGATAAGAAAGATAATAACATCTTCTACATGTATTCCCTCTATTCTTCTTAAACTCAAAGTGTTGTTGCTATTGACCATTGCTAAGTTTGCCAAAACCAAATAGATTTACTTAATGCTCCCAAAGTGGTACCAATACTAAAATCAAGATCAATCATATAGTAGAGATTGCAAACTAAAATAAGGTGTGCAATATGTAAATGATTAGACTTCTCATTAATATTCCATAACGATAACTCACACCAAGGGATACATAGAAAACTAAAGGAGAGATACTTCCACACTCGCAACCCATCTTATACGATAACTTCCCTACTCATGATATGACACTACTTGATAGTAAAAAGTAAAAGGTAGTGATGATGTGATACCGCGGCACTCCCCCAAGCTTGGAACAAACCAAGGGGATGCCAATACCGATGATGAATCACTCCTTTGGCGATGGTGGTGATGAATCCCTCATGCGCTTCTTACAGATCTCCTTCGGCTTCAGCTTCTCAGCTTGGCAAATCTGCACTAAGTCTCGAAGAGATTCATTGTTATCTGAAATCGGCGATGGTGAACCTGTGACGGGCATCAAGTAATATCCCAACATTCTACGGAGTCGGTAATTCTCCTCCCTGAGTATCTCCACTTCTCTTCTTAGAGCCCGATATTGATCACAAAACTCATCGGTAGTCCGTAGAACTTCTTCCAGCGCAGGGAAAGAGTCAAGACCAAGAGCTGGTGGTAAGGGTCCCTGCAAGTTATGAGAGAAAGAACGTCGAGTATCAACAGATCCCACCAAGATTTTCTTACTCCCAACAGCTTGTTGCTCTTGTTTTAACGACATCCTTTTCACTTCTTCCTTCGAAGGCCCTTTGCCCTTGTTGTCGGAGGCCATGGTGCTCCTAGATTGAAAACGAGATCCGGCGAGAAACGAGCTTGAAACAAAACACGTCGAGAAAACGATATACGGACCTCCAGGGGTCCGGGGGATTATATAATCAAAATTTTCAGAACAAACGGAAGGTACCAGGTCGAACCAGAGTCGGAAAGGGGCGACGAGGCGGCCAGACCACAGGGCGGCGCGGGCCCAGGCCAGGCCGCGCCGGCCTGTGGTGGCACGCCCTCGTGCGTCTTTTACACTCCGTTTCGATCTCGTAATTTTTCATATTTTCCAAAAACAGCAAAAATATTGTTCGGAAAGTAAATTGCGAACTTTTCATTACCGATGCTTGTTACCTATTCAAAGTCGAGTTACGCGGACTGTCAATTTGTCCTTTGATGAAAGCCTCCGGTGTTTCCACTTGAATAATATCAACATCAACATTATAAGAATCACTCGAGATATAATGCTTGAGCCTTTGTCCATTCACTACTTGTGTAGCATTGCCTTGGAGAGAGCTAATTTTAATTGCTCTCGAACGATACACCTCCTCAACAACATATGGTCCTTCCCATTTTGAGAGTAATTTCCATGCAAAGAGTACGAGACCGGACCGATACAATAGGACTTTATCCCCAATATTAAACTCTCTTTTGATGATCCTTCTATCATGCCATTTTTTAACTTTTTCTTTAAAGAGTTTAGCATTTTCATAAGCTTCACTTCTCCATTCATCTAGAGAACTTAATTGTAGCAACCTCTTATTACTCAGCAAGTTTAGGATCTTTATTTAATTCTCTAACGACCCAATAAGCTTTGTGTTCTAGTTCTAAAGGTAAATGACAAGCTTTTCCGTAAACCATTTTATAAGGTGACATTCCCATGGGGTTTTTATAAGCAGTTCTATAAGCCCATAGTGCATCCTTCAATTTACTAGCCCAATTCTTTCTAGATTTATTAACGGTCTTTCCCAAAATAGATTTAATTTCTCTATTTGATAATTCTACTTGACCACTAGTTTGAGGGTGATAAGCGGAAGCAATTCTATGATTAATACCATACCTAGCAAGAGTTTTTCTAAAACCTCCATGAATAAAATGAGAACCTCCATCGGTCATAATATATCTAGGTACTCCAAATCTAGGAAAAATAATATCTAAAAGCATTTTTAAAGAGGTCTCACCATCGGCACTTTTTGTAGGTATGGCTTCCACCCATTTAGTAACATAATCAACGGCAACAAGTATATGAGTGTTACCTTCGAAGAGGGAAAAGGTCCCATGAAGTCAAATCCCCAACAATCAAACGGTTCAATAACAAGAGTATAATTCATAGGCATTTCATTGCGTCCGGAGATATTACCAACCCTTTGACATTCATCACAAGATAAAATAAACTTCCTTGCATCTTTGAAGAGAGTTGGCCAATAAAAACCTGATTGTAGAACCTTTTGCGCGGTTCTTTCTCCGGCGTGATGTCCTCCATAAGCACTACCATGACATTTACTCAATATCTCCTGTTGTTCATATTCGGGAACACACCTTCGCAGAATACCATCCACTCCTTCTTTATATAAGTGTGGGTCATCCCAGAAATAATGCCTCAAGTCATAAAAGAATTTCCTCCTCTGCATTGAGCTGAAAAGGTTGGAGGCAAGTACTTGGAAACAATAAAGTTAGCATAATCAGCATACCAAGGAGCTGTCTCGCGAGCTCACCTTTATTACAACCAATTGTTCATTTGGAAAACTATCATTAACGAGAACAGGATCATAAGCAATATTTTCCAATCTAGACAAATTATCAGCAACGGGATTATCGGCACCTTTCCTATCTACAATATGTAAATCAAATTCTTGCAAAAGAAGTACCCATCTAATAAGCCTCGGCTTAGCATCTTTCTTTGTCATAAGGTATCTAATTGCAGCATGATCAGTATGAATCGTAACTTTTGAATCAACAATATAAGATCTAAATTTATCTCAAGCAAAGACTACAGCTAACAATTCTTTTTTAGTAGTAGCATAATTTCGTTGAGCAGCATCAAGAGTTTTACTAGCATAATGAATAACATTTAATTTTTTATCTACTCGCTGTCCAAGAACAGCGCCTACAGCAAAATCACTAGCATCACACATAATTTCAAATGGTAAGTTCCAATCGGGAGGTTCAACTATAGGAGCAGTTGTTAAGGCTTTCTTTAGAGTTTCAAAAGCTTCCTTACAATCATCATCAAAAACAAAAGGTACATCTTTTTGGAGAAGATTAGTAAGAGGCTTTGAAATCTTGGAGAAATCTTTAATAAATCTCCTATAAAACCCAACATGACCAAGAACACTACGAATACCTTTAACATCCCTCGGATAGGGCATCTTCTCAATTGCTTCAACTTTAGCTCTATCAACTTCAATACCTCTCTCAGAAATTTTATGTCCCAATACAATTCCTTCATTAACCATAAAGTAGCATTTCTCCCAATTAAGAACAAGGTTAGTTTCTTCATATCTCTGCAAAACTTTATCGAGGTTTCGCAAGCAATTATCAAAAGAATTCCCATAGACAGAAAAATCATCCATGAATACTTCCACAATACTCTCACAAAAGCCATGAAAAATAGCAGACATGCATCTTTGAAAAGTAGCAGGAGCATTACATAAACCAAAAGGCATACGCCTATAAGCATAAGTTCCATAGGGACAAGTAAAAGTGGTTTTCTCTTGATCTTTAGCTTTAATGAGCAATTTGTGAAAACCCAGAATAACCATCAAGAAAATAAAAATGAGTATTTTTAGACAACCTTTCTAACATTTGATCAATAAAAGGCAAAGGGTAATGATCTTTCTTAGTAACCTTATTAACTTTTCGAAAATCAATGCACATTCTATAACCTACAACTACTCTTTGAGGTATGAGCTCATCATTATCATTAGGAACAACAGTCATTCCTCCTTTCTTAGGGACACAATGAACAGGACTAACCCATCTACTATCGGCAATAGGATATATAATACCAGCTTCAAGAAGTCGTAATACCTCATTTCTTACCACATCCTTCATCTTAGGAATTAGATGACGGCGAGGTTCAACAACGAGGCTTCGCATCATCTTCCATATTAATGGCGTGTTGGCAAATAGAGGGAGAAATCCCCTTCAAGTCATCAAGAGTATAGCCAATAGCACCTCGGTGTTTTTTCAATATTTGCAATAATCTTTCTTCTTCGAACTCTGTAAGCTTAGAACTAATAATAACAGGATATATTTTTTTATCATCAATATGAGCATATTTAAGATTATCAGGCAAAGGCTTTAAATCAAAAACAGGATCTTCCTTGGGTGGCGGTGTTGTACCCAAATCTTCCACCGGTAAATCATGCTTGAGAATAGGTTGGCGAAGAAAAATCTCCTCAAGCTCATCTCTTTCTTTCCTAAAAACTTCACTCTCGCTATTCTCCAAATGTTGCTGCAAAGGATTATTAGGAACAAGAACCATAGATGCACACTTGCTCCATTTTAAAATCATCACTAGGCAAATCAGCTTTATAAGGAGTTTTGGTAAATTTAGAGAAGTTAAACTCATAAGATTCGCCGACAAATTTAGTCAAAATTTTCTCTTTCTTGCAATCTATAATAGCTCCACAAGTATTTAGAAAAGGTCTACCAAAAATAATAGGACAATAACCACTAGCAACGAGAACCAAGTACCAAAAAGTCAGCAGGGTATTTAATCTTACCACATAGAACTTCCACATCTCGAACAATACCAATTGGAGAAATAGTTTCTCTATTAGCCAGCTGAATAACCACATCAATATCTTCAAGTTCACAAGAACCAATTTCATGCATAATCTCCGTGTAAAGCTCATAAGGAATAACACTAACACTTGCACCAATATCACATAAACCATAATAGCAATGATCACCAATTCTAACAGAGAGCATAGGAACACTAACTTGCTTGGGTTTATTAGGATGTGAAACAATATTAGAAGCATCTTCACAGAAAATAATATGACCATCCTCCACATTTTCAGTCACAAGATCTTTAACTATTGCAACAGCAGGTTCAACTTTTATTTGTTCTTCGGGTTCTATAGGTTTCTTTTCACTTTTATGAACCGCACTATTTATAACAGAGTACTCCTTCATTTTAGCAGGGAAAGGAGTTTTTTCAATATAAGCTTCAGGAATAACATGATCAGCAGTTTCAACTACAACACATTTATTAATAGATGAATCAATTTTATCTTTATACGGTTCATGATACTTGTCAAAAAATTTCTTAGGCAATTCATAATGAGAGGCAAAAGCTTTATAAAGATTTGCAGCAACTTGAGAATCAAGACCATATGTAGCACTCATATTACGAAATTTATCAGTATCCATAAAAGCTTCAATGCATTTATAATCATAAATTATACTTGTTTCTCTATCCTTGTCGTTCTCCCAACCTTCGGTATTTTCTTGGATCCGATCAAGAAGGTCCCTTTTAAACTCTTCTTTGTTGCGTGTAAATGATCCGGAACAAGAAGTATCCGAGCAAAGTCTTGTCTTGAAAAGAAAGTCTTGCATAGAAATTATCAATAATAACATTACCGGGAAGCTCATGAATGGGGCATTTGAGCATTAAAGACTTCAATCTCCCCCAAGCTTGGGCAATACTCTCTCCATCATGAGGCCAGAAATTATATATGCGGTTCCGATCCTTGTGAATTTCACTTGGAGGATAGAACTTAGAATAAAACCGGGGCACAATATCATCCCATTCAAGAGAATCCCCATTATCCAGTAATTTATACCAATGCGCCGCTTTACCAGACAGCGATAAAGAGAATAGTTTCTTCCTTACTTCATTCATAGCAATACCTGCACATTTGAATAACCCGCATAGTTCATGCAAAAACAGTAAATGATCACCAGGGTGGACAGTTCCATCCCCTTCATAGCGGTTATCCATAACACGTTCAATAATTTTCATAGGTATTTTATATGGTATCACTTCCTCACCTAGCGCCTCATCCACTACCGTTGCAGTAGTAGTAGATTTCCCAAATAGAAATTGAAGAGAAGATCTCTCCATAATGAATTATAGCGACGAGGCAGAAATAAAATCAGCACAAACGGTAAAGGTTTTCCTTACCAATTCCACTTACCAATAGCGCTTCACTCCCCGGCAACGGCGCCGGAAAATAGTCTTGATGACCCACAAGTATAGGGGGTGTATCGTAGTATCTTCGATAAGTAAGAATGTCGATCCCAACGAGGAGCGAGAAGGTGTTGAAAAGCGGTTTCGATGAGGGATTCACTTGTAAATGCTCACGAGACAAGTATTCGGGGGGTTTTGATGTAACGAGATGAATAAAGTACGAGTAAGTAAAATGCGAGAGAAATAATTGCAGCGAGTGGCCCAATCCTTTTTAGCACAAAGGACAAGCCGGTTTGTTTACTTATAATGACCAAACGTTCTCGAGGACACACGGGATTTTAGTCTAGTGCTTTCGCTACATACAGCTGATTAATCTTCATTGTTTTGATAAGTTTTGTGTGGGTGAACCTATGCTAATGTACCGCCCTTCCTAGGACTAATACATACTTATGATTATACCCCTTGCAAGCATCCGCAACTACAAGAAAGTAATTAAGATAAATCTAACCACGAGCCTTAAACTGCGAGATCCTGCGATCCCTCTCGCATCGATATACCAACGGGGGCTTAGGTTTCGTCACTCCGGCAACCCCGCAATTGGCAAACGAGTACAAGATGCATTCCCCTAGGCCCATAAAGGTGAAGTGTCGTGTAGTCGACGTTCACATGACACCACTAGAAGAATAACACCACAACTTAAATATCATAACATTGAATATTACTCAACCATAGTTCACTACTAACATTTAGACTTCACCCATGTCCTCAAGAACTAAACGAACTACTCACGAGACATCATATGGAACATGATCAGAGGTGATATGATGATGAATAACAATCTGAACATAAACCTTGGTTCAATGGTTTCACTCAATAGCATCAATAACAAGTATAAATCAGTACCGGGAGAGTTTCCCCTATCAAACAATCAAGATCAAACCCAAATTGCTACAGCGGTGCCGGTGTCCAGCGGTGGAGATGGCGGTGATGATGATGAAGATGATGATGATGGTGATGGAGATGATGTCCAGCTCGATGGCGGTGACGATGGCGTCGATTTCCCCCTCCGGGAGGGAATTTCCCCGGCGGATTCCTGCCCGCCGGAGAGCTCTTTTCTCTCTGGTGTTCTCCGCCCCGCAGAGGCGGCTGTAACCCTTCGTGAGGATTCCTCTGTGGCTTAGGTTTTCGGGACGAAGAGTTTCGCGAAGAAAAGGAGGCGAAAGGGGCTGTGGGGCCCCCACACCACATGGTGGCGCGGCCAGGCCATGGGCCGCGCCGCCCTATGGTGTGGGCCCACCTTGGGTCCTCTCAGCTCCCCCTTCTGGCTTCCTTCGTCATCTGGAAAAATAGGATTTTTGGTAAAATTTTCTTCCACAGTTGATCTTCCGAAATATTGCATCCTGACGGTGCTTTTTCCAGCAGAATCCTGGCTCCGGTGTGCGATCTCCAAATAATCATGAAACATGCAAAATAGATGAAATAACATAAGTATTGTGTCCCAATATGAAATATATCAATGAATAACAGCAAATTATGATATAAAATAGTGATGCAAATTGGACGTATCATAGATCATTTTCATAGTAGTATTTAAATGGTTCAAAACTACCTATTAATTCATATGAGATGTATTCTTCTCATTTAAATCTTTGTCTCAAGTAATTCTACATGAGGTAGAGACCATGGTCTATCAATTCTCATATTGAATTATTTGATGATATTAAATCATTACTATGTTGGTATTAAATTGCATGAGGTGCATCACCTCATTTAAATCATTTTCCCAAATGATGAGTATGAAGTGTTGACCTTGGTCAACATGAGTTCATATATTATCATATGAGGAAATTAAATCTTAAACAAGATTCAATGAGAGGAAAGTATTTCTCCAAAGAAATAATAGAAACCCAAATCAATATTTGTAATGAGAGGAAATTTTTTTTTTAAAGAAAACAAAGTCAACCAACATGTTAATAATGTGGTGATGCTAGAATAGCTTGTGTGAGCCATTTGTGTGATTAGTCTAGCACTTCAGTATTGTTTGGTGATTGTATCCTCGTATTCGTTTATAGACGCTAGTACCGGAGACTATCAAGAGGAGGAGGTTTTCTACCAAGAGGAAGAAGAAGAGAACTTTGATCACCACACCAACCAAGGCAAGCTAATATTCTTGCTAAGTGCAAAGCTCTACAAGAGCAAGGCATCACCACATTTTACTTTATGCTTAATGGTCCTATCCCAAGTTTTTACTTTACAAGCTTTATTGAATTTGATTTATCAAAGTTACTTTTTGATTCATGATTCACTTGGTCTAGATATAGAGTAGAACAAGAGCACCAAACTTAGCCTAGAAAGCTATAAGCTAGTTAGCACCCCTCATGACTAGTTGCTAGTGCTAACAAATAAAATTGACTACTCTAGATGGGAACTTGTGAAATGAAATGACTTTGAAAACCTTGGAATGATGAGTCATTCTATTGAAAGATTTGAAGGTGAATATGACTTGAATGAAATGAATGACTTGGTGAATTTGCTAAAAACTGATGGTTGGGTTCGGATGCGATACCATTCCAATTTTACAAGTACCCCCACAATACCTGATATGGGTAGGGCTTAACTGGAAATTTATGTATCTTAGTATGGGTTCCCTCTAAACAAGCGTCATCGGGGTTATGCCAAGGGCTGCCTCCAAAGAAATATGAGATGATGTGAAATGACGTGAAATGAGGTGAATGTCCGGCCCAAGCCCTGTGCAGTTCCCGAGCTGGTCATCTGTCTTCATTTGGGAGGCCAAGCTCATGGGGAGAGGTGCCTATACTAGGGTATGTAAGTGAAAGGTTATGGTTGGTAGTCCGCACACGGAGTGTGATAAATCGAGGGCCGATTAACCCTGACGGATTATTGCAAATGTTGTGGCACAAGTGTACGACCTCTGCGAGTGTAGAACTATTCGAATAGCCGCGTCCACGGTTATGGACGGTTGGAAAGGCCATACTGTTCCGTCATCAGATCATTTTCAAAAATGTGACATGTGACATGTGACTTGAACTTGAAAGGTGAATGGTGAATTTGAATTGAATCACAACAGAGTTGTGGGAATGACACTAATGTTCCCACTTGAGTTAGTTAGAAATTGAAGAGGCTTTTACTAAATGTTTGTGAACTAAAATTGGCTTTATGCAAATAAACTTAGAGCTTAGCACCCCCTTACCATAGTTGATAGTGCTTACACTAGTATTAGTTTGCGAGTACTTTAAAGTACTCATGGCTTTGTCCCTGGCTATTCAAATGGCCAGACTATGAAGGAAAACAACAGTACGAGGAAGATGGACAGCCGGACGTCTACGACAACTAGGATCGCTCCTGACGTCAACAGTTGCCTGTGGAACAGATGGACCACTACCGCTACTACTTCGCTTCCGCTATGTGTTTGTAATAGGATCTCTAGATCCACTATGATGTATCAAGACTGGATCATGTGATCCTTTGTTGTAAGATGATTATGTGTTGTAATGAATGATGTGTTGTGATATCAATCTATTATGTCTCGCAAAAACAATATTCCTGGGATTGCGATGAATGGCATAATAGGCATCTGGACTTAAAAATCCGGGTGTTGACAAGTTGGTATCAGAGCCATTGTTTGACCTTAGGAGACCCTAGTTAGAATGGACGTCCTGAAAAATTTAGTTTCAAAAACAAATGAAGTGAATATTTCTGAAAAATTATTCACTCTCTTACCCTTGAGATCTTTTCAAAAAGAGAAACCCATGCCCTATTTTTTCCTTGAAAATTCTACATAAAAGTTTGCACACTTGGTCACCTCATTAACTTACTCATCTTAAATTGCTCACAGATGGAATACCAATGTGAGTCCTATCAGCTTGGCCACGGAGGAGACCTGATGTTCGAGAAGGATTTGAAGCAACTAGTGGAATATTTAGGACGCCCGTATCCCGAGTTCTTCGGAATACCCCTCAACCATCCGTCGGGAGGACCACCTCGGTGGGAAGTTACTGCAGATCTGAGAGGAAAGCTAGGAGCTCCAATATGGGAAACCATATGGTTTTCTGTAACGGGAAACACCTGGAAAGAAGGACTAGTCAGAGCCATGCAAGAAGGAATTGCCTGACATAGGCATCCCTAATGGGCCTGCCGAAGATAGTACCCGGGGTTTATTGAAGGCCACTACTCGAAGAATAAGAAGATTCGGAAGCCCAAGATATGATTAAGGAAAGTTAGAGTTGTAATAGAAAGTATTATTTGTAATCTTACGGGATGAGTTTGAAACCTTCCCGGACTTTGTAACTTGTACAGCACGAATCCCTCGGCTCCGCCTCCTATATAAGGGGGAGTCGAGGGACGCAGAGATCATCGAATCATTGTCCACAAACCCTAGTTTTCGTAATCATCGAGTACTTTTCGGCTGAAACCTTCGAGATCTACTTGCCCTCTACTTCCAACTAAACCCTAGCCTACAATCCATAGGCATTGACTAGTTGATACCTTGTCAATTGGCGCCGTCTGTGGGAATTAGAGGCGACAAGGAGCTGATCTCGATGGCACGTTCAAGATCGTCGACTTCATCGGTAGCAAGCAACATCATGGACGGAGGTAAACGGATCGAAGCGGGTCTTGTTGATTTTGTCCCTCACCCGCCCTCCCGTTTGGATGCATATGCGTATCTGGAGGAGCCAATGAAGATGACGTTTGGAAAATTCGACTTCCGCGTCGAGAAAGAAGGAGTGTATCGTCTCGAAGTTCCGATCTCGTCGGGATTTTCGTCGGGTGGTTCTGACCTCTCAAAATCAGTATCATCCGTCGAGTCCAGCGACAGGGAGATTTCATCGCCACGCTTCATCGACAGCAGGGCAAGTGAAAAACTCGCCAGAATCTTCAGCGACATGTCCTTCGAATCATCGGCGGACTCTTATATAAGCGATGATTCAAGCGACACTGATAGCTTCGACTTCATCGACAAATCTACCTCTATTGGGAAGGTCTTCACCAAATTTTATGGTGGTGTCACCGAACCAAGCAAAGTGAAAACTCCAAAATATCATCAAGTTTTTGCCATTGGAGATGCAAGTCGCGATCAAGAGGAAACATCGGAGGCTTTCGACGATTTGGGCAATCCCTATGTCGATCCCTCAGATTTAAGGAGAGGTATGGGCACTAAATATGTCGGGCCCACACCACGCGTCAGAGTTCAACTTCCACAAACAGCTCGGGATAGAGCTGCGAAAGCTTTAGATGGCTCGGAACCAATGACGACAAGCTGCTACGGTCCAAGAGCTGCAAGCTTATCAATATAGACTCGCCCGAGCTGGAAGAGAACTAGAAAAACGAGACGAAGCTTTAAACGAGAAGAAAGGAGGCAGCCTCCGCGTCAAGCGGACGAAGGGCGGAGTTAAGTCGCCAATCTGGAACCTCGGGAGATAGCCATAGAGAAGCTCGGAACAGAGCAAGGTCAAGGTTACAACACATACCTGAAGGAGAAAGAGAGTACCTGGTTCAAAATCTTGACATGTCTTTTATGTCGATAGATACAAGAGGAAATATTATCCCCAAGACACCAGAAGCTGGGTATATGGCGACACAAGAATTTATCCTTGCATCCAGGCCACCTCCAGGAGATCCAAGGGAGGCTTTGTACAACATGGCAGTAGCAGGAGCTGAAGCCATGGGAACGGCGTTTGTATCAACACCGCCAGAAGGAGCTGCAAGGCAAAATAGTCCACGACCTACGGCAGCAGCAGCAGCAAATGTCGAAGGAACAAGTGGAGCAAGAGACACGGCAGCACAAGCAAGGGTGGACAGAGCACGGCAAGGCAGAAGGGAACATCGGTATTCCCCAGAATTAAATGACGAGGATATGTGCGGGTTGCCGTGTTTCACAAGGAGAGTACGAAAAACTCGAGTTCCTTCGGGATTTAAGTTGCCTGATCATTTCAAAAAATTCGACGGCCTGCAAGATCCAGAGGATTGGCTAGTTGATTACCTCGAGACGGTGAAGTTAACTGGAGGGACCGGGGCAAGCTGCCATGCAAAGTATTCAGGTGCATTTAAGTGGAGCTGCACGATCTTGGATCAAAAAGCTTCCTCCAGGGTCTATCGACAGCTGGGATAGCTTTGAGGACATATTCGTCAAGAATTTCCGCTCCACCTGCAAGAAACCCGCGTCTCTAGAAGAGTTACGGGCGTGTCGACAGAAGCCAGACGAGCCAATGAGAAAATATATCCAGAGGTGGAACATCATAAAAAACTCGGCAGAAAATATATCGACGAGAGGGCAATAGATGCATTTGTCGCGGGGATCGGGCGTGGAGACTTTGTCGAAGATTTGGGAAGAACCAATCCAAAAACGAGTATCTGCATTAATGGAAATAGCAAACGGATGGGCGAGATGGAGAAGATGCTGTCCACAACAAACGGCATAGGTCGCCGAGGGAGGACCGCGGTCGAAATTATCAATCAAGGCGACGATTTCCGCGGCAGTACTCGAATTATGATGCTCCAGGTCAAATTTCGGCTGGATTCCGAGCCAGTGCAGGAGGAAATAATCGAGAGGACTACCAGAGAAGTAATGAGCAACGAAGTGATAATAGAGACGAATTTCGACAAAATAGGCAAAACAGCGGGCCAAGGTTCCAGAGGCCTTTTGTGTCTCCTGAAGAAATGATGAACGGGCCTTGTCAGATGCATTTTTTCCTCGACAGCAACGGAAAAAGACAGTCAGGACATCTGCAGAAGGATTGTCGAAATTTCCAGGCAATGCTGAGATATGCAGGGCATGCTAATGCTCAGGCAGTGCAAAGAAATTCTCGAGAACCTAGAAGTGTGGTCCACCTGCCACCCCCTCCCGCGATAACAGATGACAATCGACATCAGCTAAGAATAGCGGCGGCGCCTGCACCACCACCTTACGTTGACCCCAATTCTAATGGAGCGGTCTCGATGATTCAGAAGGGAAGGCCGTCCAATAGAACTCAGAAAGTAATCTCGCGACAGGTGTTCATGGCGGAGAAGATGCCTCCACCAACGAGTTGAGTACCTTAATTGGTCGGGGCAAGACATTGGCTTCACCATAGCGAGATCATCCGCAGCAAGTTCCTCGACCGGGGCGAGTCAGCACTCATATTACCAGCGGTCATCGCAGGATTCGACGTGTCTCGCGTGTTTATAGATGGTGGCAGCAGCTTGAACCTTATGTACGCAGATACATTAAGAAAGATGAACATCTCCCTCGCAAACCTGAAACCAACAGACACGAGATTCCACGGCATCACACCAGAGAAGCCAAGCTATCCATTGGGAAAGATAAATCTCGACGTTCAGTTTGGGACCCGAGAAAATTACAGAATCGAGAAATTGGAGTTTGAAGTCGTAGATTTCCCGTCACAATACCACGCTCTGTTGGGACGACCAGCATATGCTAGATTTATGGCGGTACCACACTACACGTACCTATTGTGGAGGATGCCCGGACCCAAGGGACCAATCACAATCAAAGGAAGCTTCGCCCTAGCCGATAAATGTGACAAGGATTTTCATCGACTATCAGAGACTTTCGGGATGCAAGCTGAGTATTTGGCATCAAGGCTCATGACTGACTATGACGTGCTGCCAGACGTTGCAAGGCCAAATAAAGAATCAACTTTCAACACTGAGAAAAATTCTAAGGAGGTGCAGATTCACCCGACGGATCCAAAAAAGACGACATCCATCGCAAAAGACATGGACCTCGCATAGGAAAGCGCGCTCGTCAAGTTCCTCCGTGAGAACTGGAAAATCTTCGCATGGTGTCCAGCTGACATGCCAGGAGTACCCAGGGAACTTGCCGAGCATGACCTAAACTTGGATCCACTAGCGAGACCAATCAAACAACCTTTGCGACGTTTTTCGGAACCAAACCGCAAAGCTATGCTATCAGAAATTAATCGACTCAGAGAAGCTGGTTTCATTAAAGAGATATCCACAGAAGCAACCTGGGTAGCTAACCCAGTGATGGTGCCAAAGAAAAACACTAAAGTCCTTCGCATGTGTGTCGACTTTACGTGTCTCAATAAACATGTCCAAAGGATCACTTTCCCCTCCCAAGGATCGATCAGATTATCGACTCCACGGCAGGATGTGAACGTCTTTCCTTTACGGACGCATATTCTGGTTATAACCAGATCAGATTAAAAGAAGACGACGAAGCCAAAATAGCGTTCATCACACCGTATGGCGTATTTTGTTATAAAACAATGCCCTTCGGGTTGAAAAACGCGGGAGCAACGTATCAGCGGATGATGCAGAAGTGTTTGGCAACACAGATTGGAAAAAATGTACAAGTATACATTGATGACGTAGTCATAACGTCGAGGAAGGGGACGACGTTGATTGAAGATCTCAAGGAAACTTTCGATAACCTCGACAAATTCTGCATCAAGTTAAACCCGACGAAATGCTCTTTTGGCGTACCAGCAGGAGAACTTCTTGGGTTCTTAGTTTCAGCAAGAGGGATTGAAGCAAACCCCAACAAAATACAAGCCATCGTAACGATGAGGAAGCCAACCAAGTTAAAAGAAATACAGCAATTAACTGGGCGAGTCGCAGCTTTAAGTAGATTCGTCGCCGGGCTGGGAGAAAAAGCACTACCGTTCTACGCTTTGATAAAGCAAGGGGAGAAATTCCAGTGGAACGAAGAAGCAGATAGAGCTTTCGAGGATCTGAAACGCAAAATCTCGACACCACCAGTTTTGGTGGCGCCGAAGGAAAAGGAACCTCTCCTGTTGTATATTGCAGCCACACCCCAAGTGGTTAGCACGGTGCTAGTTGTTGAAAGAGAAGAAGAAGGAAAACTCCATGGAGTGCAAAGGCCGGTATATTTCATTAGTGAAGTTTTATCGCCGTCCAAACAGCGGTACCCGCAGTACCAGAAACTAGCATATGGAGTAATTACAACAGCAAGAAAATTGCGCCACTATTTTTTGGCACACCCGATAATAGTAGTCAATGAAGCACCTCTCTCAAATATACTGAACAATCCAGAAGCTACAGGACGTGTCTCCCTTTGGGGAATAGAACTTTCCCCTCGGGACATCACGTATGAAAAAAGAAAGGCAATCAAGTCGCAAGTTCTGCCAGATTTCATCGCGGAGTGGATGGAGCTGCAAAACACGGGACCCCCAGATTTGTCGAGAACTTGGACAATGAACTTCGACGGATCAAAGAGAGTAGAAGGAGCTGGCGCAGGGGTGATACTCATATCACCTGAAGGCGACAAGTTAAAATATGTCCTACGGATGACGTTCCCAAACGCATCTAACAATGAAGCAGAATATGAAGCCCTTATACACGGGATGAAGATGGCAAAAGCTTGCGGTGCAACTCGACTAAAAATCTTTGGCGACTCGCAATTGGTGGCTCAGCAAGTTATGAACCAATGTGATGCAGTCAATGATAGCATGATAGCATACAAGGAGGTATACAATGAACTGGAAAAGCTGTTTGATGGATGCGAGGTAAATCATATCGATGGGCCGAGCAATGATGAAGCCGACGTCCTCGCAAACATCGGGTCACAGTGCCTCCCAATCCCGCCAGGCGTGTTTTGGGAAGAAATAGCGGAGAGATCAACGAAGCCGAAGAAGATACAGAAAAAAGCAAAAGAAGGAAAAATTTCGGCGTCTCCCAAAGAAACCATGGAGGACGAAGAGGACCAAGAACTTGTGATGATGATAGAAGTTCCTTGGATGCAAGCGTACGTATCGTATATCCTCAGGAAAGAAATACCCGACGATCCAATTGAAGCAAGGCGAGTTATTCGACGATCCAAAGCTTTCACAGTGGTCAAAGGGGAGTTATATAAGCGAAGTATTTCAGGCGTCTTGCAAAGGTGTGTCACACCAGAAGAAGGAAGAATAATCCTAAAAGACGTGCACGAGGGAATATGTGGTCACCACGCAAGCAGTCGAGCTATTGCAGCCAAAGTCTTTCGGGCAGGATTCTATTGGTTGACAGCAATCGAGGATGCAAAAGAGATAGTACGAACTTGCGACGCGTGCCAGAGATTTGCCGCAAAACCGCACTCTCCGGCGGCAGAACTAATGCCAATACCATTATCATGGCCCTTTGCCCAGTGGGGACTCGACATGGTCGGCAAGTTGCACAAAGCTTCGCCAGGAGGATACGAGTACCTGTTGGTTGCTTGTCGACAAATTCACCAAGTGGGTAGAAGCGAAGCCAATAAATTCACCAGATGCACAATCAGCAATAAAGTTCGTAAAGGGCATCATTTTTCGATTTGGAGTACCTCACAGCATCGTCACAGACAATGGCAGCAACTTCACGTCGAAGGAATTCAAGGCATACTGTGCGGAAGTGGGCATCAAATTGCACTTCACGTCAGTGGCACATCCCCAAACTAACGGTCAAGTCGAGAAAGCCAATGGCATTATTTGCAATGGCATTAAAAAACGTCTGCTGGGACCACTTGAAAAGGCTCGACACACCTGGCCAGAAGAACTGCCAAGTGTTTTGTGGAGCATCCGAACAACACCAAACACGGCGATGCAAGAAACCCCGTTCTTTCTCGTGCACGGAGCTGAAGCCGTACTACCAATTGAAATAGAGCACGATTCGCCAAGAGTAACAGGGTACGACGAAGAAACATCACGAAAAGTTCGGGAGGATGATTTGGATGCACTCGATGAAGCTCGAGATGAAGTACTGTCACGGGTTACCAAGTACCAACAAGACTTGAAGAACTACCACAGTAGACGATTGCGGCCAAGATCTTTTCAGGTCGGTGATTTGGTCCTGCGACTCAACCAGCAAAGTACAGAGAAGCTCGAGTCACCATGGTTGGGGCCGTACATCGTCACGGAAGTCATCGATGGAGGAGCATACAGGATCAAGGACAAGAAGACAGGGGTTCTGAGAAAAACCCCTGGAACGTGGCGCAGCTCAGGCGGTTCTATGCCTAGAGCCGAAATATAGTCCTTCTCTGTAAAAATACAATGTACTGAAACGCCCGCGAGTTTTCAGACGCACTCTTTTCCTTTTCGGGGCACCGAGTGGGGCCGGAAAGGTTTTTAATGAGGCGGGCTCGCGGTGCTGCAATATAATAAAGATAGTGGAGATATACTTCTTATTTTTTGACACGCTCGGGGGCTAAACGCCTAAGTCTCAAAATACGTACAATATAGATCTACTGAAATATTTCGCCCTGGTACACTAATACCTCGCCAAATATAAAAATCGGAAGCCAACTATAGTGTACACGTCCAAAATCTTAATTGCTTTGGTCCAAGAACCTCGCAACAAAAATATAGAATTTCGATATTAAAGATACTCGAAGATTTGCAATCCATCAATGAAAGAAAGGATGCCTCATCACAATGGAAGGAAAAATCCTCAAGATAGAAAAAACAGTACAACCCCTAGCCAGAAGGCTCGGGGACTCCAACAATATGGAGCACTTTGCAATATACAACAAATTTCTTCGAAAATAAAAAAAGAAATCAAAAAAAAGATAGAGATACAAGGTTTCCCATATGATACAAATCAGTTAAAGCCCAAAATACTATCTACGGACAAGCCTCTGGTTGTTTTATGTTCAGCATAGGACCCCTTGATGAAGAATTACGAGTCCATCCGAAGAAGCTCATCTATCATCGACTCGACCACAGGAGCTACCATATCATCGATGGTGTCAATATCATTTTTTCGCCGCGTTTTCTTGGCCAAGCAATCAGCAACAATCTTCGTCAGGTCTAACTTTGGATGACAAATATTTATCATAATCATGGCAAACCTTGCTCCAGCAGTGAGTTGAGCTCGCACAAAATTATGAATGCGGGGAGCATCTCTGAATACCTCCAATAATTCAGGAAGAGTTTTGGGAACCTCATTTCGAGGAAACAAAGTCCTATAAACGAGGGTTAATGTTGTCGTGCAAAAATTGAGAAATTCGCGCACTTGGCAAGCACGATCTTGGAACCGAACAATTTGTTGGGTTCGTTCAGGAGTGGCCCAGAACAAACAGCCATGGTTAAGGGAAAGATTGACAAGAAGATTCGTTCTCTCGTTCACTCTTTGATCTTCGGCAGCGAGCATCAAGAACCAGAGCCTATTAAGCGACAAGGCAAGAAATTTGAAGGAAGGCACAGCAAAATAAAGAGGAGGCATTGTGAGGTCGGAAAAACATACCTAACATATCTGTGCTAGCTTCCAGCATTAGCTCGAGCATACTATTTTCTCGGGTCGTAGCTTCCTTTGCTTCCAACACAGCAGCATCCTTGGCAGCCGTAGCCTCTTTGGCTTGTTGGAGAGCAAGTTTTTCTTGCTCGGATGCTTTCCGAGATTGTTCCATCATTGCCAGAGTTTGTTTCTTCATGGATTGAAGTTGTTGTCGAAGTTCTTGCAAATCTTCCGACAAATGTTTGCTTGAAGAACCTTCGAGGGGATTATCATCGACTAGTACTTTCTTCGAGAAGGAAGATGCAGGTGAAGCAGCGGCAGAACAAGGGTTGGTCGAGTAATTATCAAATATTAACTGGAAAAGAAAGTCCCAGGATCAATGATAAGCACGAAGGGGAATTTCATTAATTTCTAGAAAATTTACACGGACATTACAAAAGAAGTTCTCCAGAGGGACTAACAGGGTAGTTGTCGCCAAGGCTAAAATGGCGACAACGGCAAAAGGAATAGAGAAAGCAAAGGAAAGAAAAAAGCAAAGGCATTCAACTAGACCTCCGGCCTTGATGAGCTAGGAGTCGAAGATGGCTTGATCCCGAGATAGGCCAGGATCTTCTTCGTGTTGGGCTTGGCTGCCTTGATCAACGACCTCCATCTTGATGGTTCTATCTGCTCAGCGTCGCCTACTTTCATCCAGTCAATAGTTTGTTGACTGTCAGCGACCAGGGCAATAGTGCTCTCAACAGCAACCTTCATGTTTTCCTGGCGCATCTTCAGTCCAAGATCCTCTGGCGGATTGAAGTCCTTGGCAAGAGCGAGGAAAGTCTTAGGCTCCTCTTTCTTCGGGAAGAAGTAGCGGAACAACTTCGACAATCCTGCGTCAGCATTCACCACGCCTTCGCGAATTTCTTGGCCATGAAACTCCAGATAAGACAACGCGTCAAGCAGAGGATCATTGGTGGGATTCTCAAGATCAAAATCTTGGCTCGTTTGACCTGCCAAGGAAATAACATATTAGTTGACAGCAAGAAAAAATAAAGGAAAGCAAGTCTTACGAAAAATAGAAGGGATCAACAAAATTACCGAGGAAGCGACGGTTTTGAGTGTTCACGCACTTGAGGATTCCCTTTTCGCGAGCAGCTTGTGCGGCCTTGTGCTCATTTAGAGCGGCTTCAGCATCTTCGAGTTTCTTTTGCAGTTCTTCGACACTAGCAGCTTTTGCTTTGGCTTCATCAGCCTCCACTTTTGCTTGGCTAGCGTCAAGTTCGGCTTTCTGGCGAGCCTTTTCACTCTGCTCCAATTTCTGAGCAAGAGTATCGGCAAGCCTGTTGGCCTCTGCAAGTTTCTCTGCCAAAATAGAACAGAACAATCAAAATTGCGACAAAAATAGAAGCAAGAAGATCGGAAACAATGACAGCAAAAAGTTGTTACCTTCAGTCCTGCTGGCATATTCACGGTACCCAATGAATTGGGACCCAATGCGAACAAGCTCTTTGATCATGGGCTGTCAAAAAGAATAGAGAAAGAAAATTTCGGTAACAGAAAAAAATGAAGGCACGAAAAGAAGTAAACGGAGGAAATATAGATACTGGCAGGCAAGTCAAAAACTTACATCATCTAAGAGCGCTTGAGAAAAGCTACCCAGTTGAGGGGCAGGCTCGACGATTGTCTCAACCCTCGTCCTTTTTGGTGAAGGAGCAAGGGGGCTTGAAGGAGGAGTGGTGGAGACGACGTTTTGTTGAGGAGGCGAAGATTCTTCTCCTTCAACTACCGTCTCCGACACAAGCAAAGTATGTGACGCGCTCATCCGAAGAGCCACGTCACGAGTTGGTACTTCTTCCTCGTCATCACTGCGATTGAGGATTGAGAGCATAAAAAGCAAGATAAGACAAAACACTTCGACTTCAGAAATAAGGGGAAATCAAGGTGACTTACGAGCTGACGAGGGATGCGAGATATGGATCATAAGTTGCCTTCTGATGTGAAGGATCAACTTCTTCGGCTTTGGAAGTGCCGGAATCTTCGGCGTTACTCCTCTTCCTTTTCCCTTTTGGAGAAACAGCGGGAGGAGGAGATTGGGCCGACCCAGTGCCTTCGGAAGATCCCGCAGATTTTCGAGAATCCACGGGTTCATTCACAAAAGATGGAGCTTCTTGATTGTCATCAGTGATAATAGCCCTTTCTTCGACTTCTCCACCTTCAGGAAGAGGAGGAAGCGAGACAAGTTTTGGATGATCCTGTGCAAAATAAAGCAGGGAGAGATATCAGGAAAGAAGCAACGAAAAGATAGCAAAGCAAAAACAAGACAAATAGACAAAGATTACCTTGGGAAGTGGATTGGCGGCGCTGAACGGCGTCACACGGCAAGAAGAAGGGACAGCATCTCTTTTGCTGAGAGATGAAATTTTTCGGACAAGTTTTTCTAAATCCTTGACCTCCAAATTCACCGAGCAACCGATCTACGTCTTCGTCGCCGACATATTTCCAGAGAGAATATTTGCGAGCTTGAAGTGGCTGCACTCTAGTACTAAGAAAGTATGCAGTGATTTGGATACCCGATAATTCTTGGCCGCGAGTATTTTGCAACTCGCGGATACGAGTCATCAAGGTTTCTGTTGACGCCCTTTCTTCTTCGGTGGCCTCCGCGTCCCAGGAACGGCGGCGAAAGATTTTTTCGGCGCCGTCAAAAGGAGGAATATTGTCCTCCGCACATCCATGGTTTTCTTCCAGAATGTACAACCACTTCTTGCGCCATCCTTGAACTGAGTCAGGAAGCTTGACGTCGAAGTAGTCAACAGTAGGACGAACAGAAATTACAACGCCGCCTATATTATAGGCGACATTGGGCGAGCCATTACGGCGGCAGAAGAAAATGCGCTTCCATAGCGCCCAGTTAGGCTGGACGCCAAGGAAGGCCTCGCAAAGTGTGATAAAGATGGAGATATGAAGGATGGAATTTGGCGTGAGGTGGTGGAGTTGCAAACCGTAGACAAAAAGCAATCCACGAAGAAAAGGATGAATGGGGGCGGACAGACCGCGGATGAGGTGATCGACAAAACATACCCGGTACCCCATTGGAGGGGTTGGGTAGCTCTCCTCACTGGGGAAGCACATCGCCTTGGATTTCTTGCTGATCCCCAGCTTCTTCAACATGTTGATGTCTTGCGAGGAAATCTTTGACCTTTCCCACTCCGCCGCTCCAAGATCCGCAGCGGCCATGGAGGATTCCGGTGTGCTGTGCCTCGTCAAATGGCGCGGCGGCATCAACAATGGCGCAGGATTTGCAGTCTGGGGGTGAGGAGCTCAAGAGGTTGTGAATCGCGGGAGGAAGTTTGCGAGATGAGAGAAGGAGGACGGCGTGAGCGGAAGTGTCCGAGGAAGAAGACGATGATCTTATATAGGGGTGCGGTGAAACGACGGACCGTTGGATAAAGAAAATGTGTGACGGATGATAGCCACGTGGCAACAAGGGAAAAAAGTAATTTAATGATGGAGAAGTTACGGTGCGTGCGCCAGAAAAAGTGGAGGACGTGTGTCCCCCACTTGCACGACGTGTCAAGATAGTGGATCAATTGGGCCCGCATGGCAGCGAGAAAAGACTTGTCGCCAATTTTTGACTAGCAATCGTGGCTATCGTCAGCAATAACGTTACCTTGACAGAAGAAAAATTCGGCTTATCAGCTGCATCAAAAGGCGACATGAAAAAGTATTTGAGAGCTTTTGATCAAATACAAGTTTTTGAACAAATGCTCGGGGGCTACTTTGGAAAAATGCAGAGATCAAGAAAGACAAAATATAAATGGTGTGAGCCTATGATCAAATACAAGTATTTGTTCATAGCCTCGGGGGCTACTCCCATCGGGAGCGCTGTTCGCGCACCCGAGAAATTATAAAACTTCGGGAAAGAAAAAATATGGCGGCATAATAGCGTGGAGCCTACAACCAAGCACAAGTCCTTGGTTGTAGCCTCGGGGGCTACTCCCATCGGGAACGCTGTTCGCGTGCCCGATGAAATTATGAAAAAGAAAGAAAGACAGAATGAAAAGAAGAAACATAGAAAAGCAAGAGAGTATATTTTGAGTTATAAATAACTCTGCATATACTCCCATCGGGAGAGCAATATAAGTCATCCGTGACTCGATAAAATGTGCTATTCCATCAGCCGAATAAGCACTCGACAATATATCCTCAGAACGCCGAAGTTGCGATCAATTTCTGAATGCCGCAAAACTTTGCGAAGGTAAGACCCCGGATCTATTACGTGAGGCGTGGCGCCGTCTCGACGTCGGTTTGCTACTTTTATCCGTATCAACGGATACGAAGAAAAATCCTAACGGACGCGTTAGGTACTCGATAAATATGACCGGGACTCGACAGAATGGTAAGACCTTAAGCGGCACTCGTCGAAGTTTACACCGGTATCCCGAAATCATGTCCAGGGACGTGATTTTGAAGTAGGTTTTTGCGGATTGCCACTAGAGCAGTTAACTAGTACCTGATCCGTCAGATGAACTAGCCCCAACTACCATTATCCCTGTACAATATAGAAATTTATATGAAGAAATATAGAAAGGCTTGAGATGTCGAGTAAAAATAAACAGTGGAGATTTTCCCTGACTCTACAATTCAAGCAAAATCTCGGGGGCTACTGACATAGGCATCCCTAATGGGCCTGCCGAAGATAGTACCCGGGGTTTATTGAAGGCCACTACTCGAATAATAAGAAGATTCGGAAGCCCAAGATATGATTAAGGAAAGTTAGAGTTGTAATAGAAAGTATTATTTGTAATCTTACGGGATGAGTTTGAAACCTTCCCGGACTTTGTAACTTGTACATCACGAATCCCTCGGCTCCGCCTCCTATATAAGGGGGAGTCGAGGGACGCAGAGATCATCGAATCATTGTCCACAAACCCTAGTTTTCGTAATCGTCGAGTACTTTTCGGCTGAAACCTTCGAGATCTACTTGCTCTCTACTTCCAACTAAACCCTAGCCTACAATCCATAGGCATTGACTAGTTGATACCTTGTCATTGCCCGTCTGTGTGGACAGAATATGAGCAAGCTCAAGAATACCCGCTTCACTTACTACCCAAGACATGATCCCATGGGAAGACCAATAACCATGCCCCCGCACCCGGAGATGAACCATTATGTAGCACACCTGGACTACATGCTGTACAAGACCCGCAAAGAGTTGGACAACGCCCTCGCCTTTCGCCAAGCACATTACCCCTGAAGACGAAGAATCCCCCTGAAGAGTAGTATCTTTAAGCACTTTCGTAGGTGTGAGTTGTATCAGGATTCCCCTTGTATCGTAGAGCGAATGAATGGTTCTTCAAACCAACGGTGTGTTAGATTTGTAATGTGTGATGCTTGGTATGAATGAAAAAGTGTTGTTGGTTTTTACCCCCGCAACACTACTCAAAATTTCAAATTGTGAACTTTTAAAATTTAACAAAACAAACCATAGAAATTTCCCTCTTATCTTATCATCTACCTCGATATTCAGATGGCCCCACCAACCCGCAGCGCCAATCAGGACGCCATGATGCAGATGTTGCAAACCATGCTGGAGGATAGGCAAGCTGAACGAGCTGAACGCCAAGCCAACATTGCAGCACTTCAACAGCTTGCAAACAACAATCAAGGCCATCATGATCACCCAGGATCAAAGCTAAAGAACTTTCAGAACACCAACCCTCCAATATTCAACAAGACTGAAGAACCCCTAGATGCTGATGACTGGCTCCAGACAATGGAGAACAACCTAGAAGTTGCGGGAGTTGAAGCCGCAGAGAAAGTGTTGTTTGCCACGCACTACTTAGCCGGACCAGCAAGAGCTTGGTGGACAAGCACCCGTGCAATGAACGCAGGACAGATGATGACCTGGGAAGACTTCAAGCTGAAGTTTAGCAAGTACCATGTGCCCCAAGGACTGATCAAAAAGATGAGAGACGAGTTCCGGGAACTCAAGCAAGGAAGAATGTCCGTGGTGGAATACCGCGACAGGTTTCTTACTCTGTCAAGGTACGCCCCGGATGAGACCGACACCAATGAGAAGAGAAAGGAAAGATTTCTGAACGGACTACACGATGAGATGCAAAGCCGTGTTAGTGAACATTCCGTTCGCCGACTTGGAAGCCCCGGTGGACTCTGCCATACGGATGGAAGGGAAGCTACACCAAGCCAATGAGAACCGCAAGCGCGGAATGATGAACCAGAATGGACCCCACCATACCCGAAGTACCGCAACAACTCTGGAGGATTCACCCCAAGGCACAACAAGCCAACTACTCGAATTATCGCCCCAACTACACCAACAACAACGGAGGACCCCGAAGCCCGGAGGCAACAACACCAACAACCACCCCAACAACAACGACAACAGCAACCCTAACAACGGCAATCGCAACAACAACAACCACAACCACCCCAATGGCACCAACAACCACCCCAATACTGCCCCCGTGACTGGGAGTAACGCTGTTCCCGTCAACCCCAAAGACAAGTCCACCGTCAACTGCTATGAATGTGGAGTTGTGGGTCACTACTCCAATGAGTGCCCCAAGAAGCTTGCCAAGATTTCTGCCAATACCGCAGCACCTGCTCAGCAACAGCGCCGCTTTGCAGGAAGAAGGAACCAGAACAACAACAACGGCCGTTACTACCACATGACTGCCACTGAAGCTCAGGAAGCACCCCAGGCCATGCCAAGTATGTTCTCCGGTTAATCTCACTGCTCAATCTTTCTTAGGAACCTAACTTTTCTTAAAATCTCGGGACGAGATTTGTTTAAGGGGGAAGGGTTTGTAACATCCCAAAAATTTCAAAACAACAAAATGAATTTCCCTAGTTCCAAATTTTTGGAACCAACAAAAACTTTTATTAAATTAAGTTTGATACATAGTGATCTTGCTTAATTCTTGTGCTTTTGCCTTGATTGTTTAATTAGTATTTGAAATACTCTTAAACCCTAAACCTCACACCCCTTTTTACCATCCAAGTTAAAATAAAATAAAAAGAATTTAAATAAGAAAAGGCCTATGTGCCTATGGCTATTTTTGTAAAAACTTTACCCTAGGCCTTTCCACTTTATTTAGAGGATTGGAAAACCTTCATAAACCTTATCTAGTACCTCTCAAACCATTTCCAAGTTGAAACCAAAGAAAATAAAAAGAAACTAAAAATGCCATAGAGGCATATGAGAGGAAAATGCAAATTTGTGAAATTGAGGATCATGACCCTAAGACTGGTGGTGAATGGTTGGATCACTCCTATATACCATTTCAACACTCAACAACATCAATTGGGTCAAGCCTAGTCAAATTAAAAATCAAATGCAACATATGCATAGAGGGCATATGTGACACATAGCCATAATACCCAATTCTTGTTCTATGCACTTGTACCTTACCCAAATGGTGTGAAACCATATCTAAACCAAATCTCACACTAAATTGACCCTCAACCTTGCCCAAGTAAAGCAAGGGGAACAAATTTCAAAAATAAGAAAAATTGACACATCACCTCTTATGTGTTATGGCCATTTTTGCAAATCTTTGAGCTAAACCTTTTGGAATGGTTTCAATGGTTTGGAAATGTTCCTAAACTAATAAGAATCAATTTGGAGTCAAGAAAAATCAAATCAAAAGAGAGAAATCAAATAGGGAGAAAATTCCATTTTCACTCACATACACTTTTAGCCATTTTTGCAAATCTTTAACCTAGACCCTTTTGGCTTGCACCATTGGTTGTAAATGGTTACCAAACACTTATTAACACTTTTGGAAGCAAGGAAACACAACTCAAATCAAATTTGGATCAAATTTGAGCTCACATGCATTTATGGTCACATGTGACATTTTTAGCCTGATGCCCACTTTGAGCCCCTGGTTTGGAAGATTTCTAAACTATGCTTTGCCAACTCTTTGCACCTCATCCAAGACAACATCAAGGAGAACAACTTTGCCCAAAACCATCATCCCAAATTCTGTCTCAATTTCAAATGGTGAGCAAGCAAAGTAGGGACTATGAAACATATGTAAGATCATATGCAATATGTGATTTTGCATTTCAACTTCATTTTGACCACCACCACCTCCATTCCACTTCTCTTATTATATCTTTACACTCCACCAAAAATCTTTTCAAAATTCACAAATATTTTTCTTTCGGGCATTATATCAAACACTTGGCAGGCGGAAGGAGAAATGGTGCCCATGCTGAGTGTGGGCTTGGACCAGGTCCAACCCTGGCCACCCCTGCAGCCCTGGAGCATCACCTCACCCTCCTGCACCATTTCCATCACCTGCAAACACTGGAGCTCGCTCACCTTTGACCAAAAGCTTCCATGCCGACCATGGCATGACACCACCATGCCACCCCTCTCTCTGGTCACTTCGGCCCTGCAGCACCATGTCACCTACAGTCCCCTGGACCCTAGACACCTGCTAGACATGACCCTATGTCAAGGAGAGTAAGTGGATGACCACAATGATCATGCCATTGCTCATGATCACCAACCCGTGGCCACCCATGTCCCTCTTCGTGCACACTGCATCCCGTCGCGTCCCACTGCGCCACTAGCTTCCCCTCACTCCCACGCACCTCCTAGACATGACCGTTCGGCCCGGAACGCCACAGTAGCCACGCCGTCGACGACATGGCCACCATGCCGGCCATGCCGCGCCTCCCTCCCCGGAGCCTATATAAACCCCCTCCTCGCTTGGGACAGCACCACACCATCCCACAGCATCCTCCCCTCCCTCCTAGCGCCGCTCATCTCCTCTCTTTGCCGCTCATCGGTGCAAGAACTAGCCGGCGGTCACCACCAAAAGCCGCCCCATTTTTCATCACCATAGCCCTCGAGCCCTACACCAAAGTTGTAGCCCTTGGAAAGAGCTTTCCAACGCACCTAACCACGCCTCAATCCGAGCTACGAGGTGAAAGATACGGCCCCCGCAAGGTTGCGAGATCGCGAGGTACACGACGAACCGGCGCCGTTGGATCTCGATCCAACGCTCCGTGCGCCCGCGCGTCGGCCACGTGCATGCGCCATGCATGCACGGCCCGGGGCAGCAGCTGGGCTGGCCCACTTCCTTCCCGCCCTCAGTTTTAATTCAAATTTCGTTTTATTTAATTTCTGTGATTTGCGCTCAGATGCTTTGCCAAATCTTTAATAACTTAAAATCTACTCGGTCATTTTTGATAAATTTTATATATTTAGAAAGCTCATGAAAGGCCCCATCCAACCACACTGGATTAAAATCAAAATAGTTTGTAGAATTTGAATAGTAAAAATAACAAGGCAGTAACTTTTCAAACTTCAAACAATTATTAAAAATCAACCATAAATGCTTTTGAGTTGATTCCAACTCTCATAATTCACTTGTCAAATACTCTAATTGTTTATGTAAAATATGATATTGTTACTGTATATGATCATGGGTTAGAATCAAATAATGGCTATGTAGCCATTACTAGCCCATTTAAATTATTCTCAAATGTAGGAATTTAAATCTATGAGGTGTAGCACTTCATTTAAATCATCTTCCCAAGTGGTATGAGGAAATGTGATGACCCTTGTTGCATGGTCTCATACTTGCTCACTTGAGGATCTTAAACCAAAGTAGAATTTAAAATGCATGAGGTGAGGACATTAGTCTTCATGACCCATATGTTCTTATTTGAAAATATTAGATCATTTTCATAGTAGTATTTAAATGGTTCAAAACTACCTATTAATTCATATGAGATGTATTCTTCTCATTTAAATCTTTGTCTCAAGTAATTCTACATGAGGTAGAGACCATGGTCTATCAATTCTCATATTGAATTATTTGATGATATTAAATCATTACTATGTTGGTATTAAATTGCATGAGGTGCATCACCTCATTTAAATCATTTTCCCAAATGATGAGTATGAAGTGTTGACCTTGGTCAACATGAGTTCATATATTATCATATGAGGAAATTAAATCTTAAACAAGATTCAATGAGAGGAAAGTATTTCTCCAAAGAAATAATAGAAACCCAAATCAATATTTGTAATGAGAGGAATTTTTTTTTTAAGAAAACAAAGTCAACCAACATGTTAATAATGTGGTGATGCTAGAATAGCTTGTGTGAGCCATTTGTGTGATTAGTCTAGCACTTCAGTATTGTTTGGTGATTGTATCCTCGTATTCGTTTATAGACGCTAGTACCGGAGACTATCAAGAGGAGGAGGTTTTCTACCAAGAGGAAGAAGAAGAGAACTTTGATCACCACACCAACCAAGGCAAGCTAATATTCTTGCTAAGTGCAAAGCTCTACAAGAGCAAGGCATCACCACATTTTACTTTATGCTTAATGGTCCTATCCCAAGTTTTTACTTTACAAGCTTTATTGAATTTGATTTATCAAAGTTACTTTTTGATTCATGATTCACTTGGTCTAGATATAGAGTAGAACAAGAGCACCAAACTTAGCCTAGAAAGCTATAAGCTAGTTAGCACCCCTCATGACTAGTTGCTAGTGCTAACAAATAAAATTGACTACTCTAGATGGGAACTTGTGAAATGAAATGACTTTGAAAACCTTGGAATGATGAGTCATTCTATTGAAAGATTTGAAGGTGAATATGACTTGAATGAAATGAATGACTTGGTGAATTTGCTAAAAGCCGATGGTTGGGTTCGGATGCGATACCATTCCAATTTTACAAGTACCCCCACAATACCTGATATGGGTAGGGCTTAACTGGAAATTTATGTATCTTAGTATGGGTTCCCTCTAAACAAGCGTCATCGGGGTTATGCCAAGGGCTGCCTCCAAAGAAATATGAGATGATGTAAAATGACGTGAAATGAGGTGAATGTCCGGCCCAAGCCTCCGTGCGGTTCCCGAGCTGACCGTCTGTCTTCACCTGGGAGGCCAAGCTCATGGGGAGAGGTGCCTATACTAGGGTATGTAAGTGAAAGGTTATGGTTGGTAGTCCGCACACGGAGTGTGATAAATCGAGGCCGGTTAACCCTGACGGATTATTGCAAATGTTGTGGCACAAGTGTACGACCTCTGCAGAGTGTAGAACTATTCGAATAGCCGCATCCACGGTTATGGACGGTTGGAAAGGCCATACTGTTCCGTCATCAGATCATTTTCAAAAATGTGACATGTGACATGTGACTTGAACTTGAAAGGTGAATGGTGAATTTGAATTGAATCACAACAGAGTTTTGGGAATGACACTAATGTTCCCACTTGAGTTAGTTAGAAATTGAAGAGGCTTTTACTAAATGTTTGTGAACTAAAATTGGCTTTATGCAAATAAACTTAGAGCTTAGCACCCCCTTACCATAGTTGATAGTGCTTACACTAGTATTAGTTTGCGAGTACTTTAAAGTACTCATGGCTTTGTCCCTGGCTATTCAAATGGCCAGACTATGAAGGAGAACAACAGTACGAGGAAGATGGACAGCCGGACGTCTACGACAACTAGGATCGCTCCTGACGTCAACAGTTGCCTGTGGAACAGATGGACCACTACCGCTACTACTTCGCTTCCGCTATGTGTTTGTAATAGGATCTCTAGATCCACTATGATGTATCAAGACTGGATCATGTGATCCTTTGTTGTAAGACGATTATGTGTTGTAATGAATGATGTGTTGTGATATCAATCTATTATGTCTCGCAAAAACAATATTCCTGGGATTGCGATGAATGGCATAATAGGCATCTGGACTTAAAAATCCGGGTGTTGACAGTATCAAAAGGTTCTCTCGTTCACATGATTGGTGATATGAATTCTGCAAAGTTATATGTTCTTAGAGGTAGCACTTTGTCTGGTATTGCTGCTGCTGTTATTCCTGATGAACCTGGTAAAACTAATATGTGGCATATGCGTCTTGGACATATGAGTGAACATGGCATGGCAGAATTGCACAGGAGAGACCTGCTAGATGGCTACAATTTGAGTAAGTTTGAGTTCTGTGAGCACTGCATTTTTGGTAAGCATTTTTGATCTACTTTTATTGCGCGGTTTTGTAACAAGTGGTATCAGAGCTCGTGTTTCAATCTAGGGTTTTGCGACATGTCTTCCTTGAAGTTCGATCTACCGCAGCTGGATTACACCACGAGATTTTCTCTGTGGCAAGTGAAGATGAGGGCGATACTTACCCAATCTTCCGATCCGGATGGAGCTCTTGATGGTTTTGGCAAGAAAGATGCCAAGACCTGGACCGACGATGAAAAGAGGAAAGACCGTAAGGCTTTTTCATTAATTCAGCTTCATCTATCCAACAATATCTTCCAGGAAGTGCTGGCTGAGAAATCCGCAGTGCGCTGTGGTTGAAAGCTGGAATCGATCTGCATGTCCAAAGATCTAACCAGTAAGATGCACATGAAGATGAAGTTGTTCTCGCACAAGCTGCAAGAAGGTGCGTCAATGATGAATCACCTATCGATCTTTAAAGAGATCGTTTCTGATTTGCTATCCATGGAGGTAAAATATGATGATGAGGATCTAGCTCTTATACTTGTTAGTCTCGTTGCCTAATTCTTTTGCGAATTTTCGAGACACCTTGTTATACGATCGTGATGAACTAACCCTTGCCGAAGTTTATGAGGCCCTCAAACAGAGGGAAAAGATGAAATCTATGGTGCAGATAGAGGGTTCGTCATCTAAGGCAGAAGCATTGCAGGTCCGAGGCAGGACCGAGAACAGAAACAACAACTACAACAACTACAATAGAGATAAGAGCAAGACCGACAGAGGTCGCTCAAAGTCCAAGGGACGAGATGGTAAGTTCTGCAAGTACTGTAAGAAAACTAGCCACAATATTGATGATTGTTGGAAGTTGCAGAACAAAGAGAAAAGAAACGGTACTTACCAACCGAAAAACAAATCTGAGGGTGATGGTAAGGCTGTTGTTGTTTCCAGTGATAATTCTGATGGCGATTTCCTAGTTGTGTTTGCTGGTTGTGTTTCTGGTAATGATGAGTGGATTCTTGATTCTGCATGTTCGTTTCATATTTGCTGTAACAAAGACTGGTTCAGTTCTTATGAGTTTGGCGAGTGGAGATGTTGTGCGTATGGGAGATAACAACCCACGTGAGATCGTGGGCATTGGCTCCGTTCGGATCAAGATGCATGATGGCATGACACACACTCGACGGATGTGAGACACATACCTGGCATGGCCGAGAAATCTGATCTCTCTCGGTACCCTTGATGTTGACGGGTACAAACACTCCGGTTCTCGCGGAGTTACGAAGGTATCAAAAGGTTCTCTCGTTCACATGATTGGTGATATGAATTCTGCAAAGTTATATGTTCTTAGAGGTAGCACTTTATGCGGTATTCTTCTGCTGCTGTTATTCCTGATGAACCTGGTAAAACTAATCTGTGGCATACGCGTCTTGGACATATGAGTGAACATGGCATGGCAGAATTGCACAGGAGAGACCTGCTAGATGGCTGCAATTTGAGTAAGTTTGAGTTCTGTGAGCACTACATTTTTGGTAAGCATAAAAGAGTTAAATTCAATGCTTTCGTTCATACCACTAAAGGGATACTAGATTATGTGCATGCTGATGTGTGGGGACCTTCCCGCAAGACTTCTCTTGGTGGTGCAAATTACATGCTTACTATCATAGATGATTACTCCGGAAAAGTGTGGCCTTTCTTTACGAAAGATAAATCTGATGTGTTTGATGCTTTTAGAAAGTGGAAAGTTATGGTAGAGAAGCAAACAGAAAAGAAGTTAAATTGCTTCAGTGCGACAATGGCATGGAGTTTTGTTCTACTTGTTTTCAATGATTATTGCAGCGACGAAGGCATTGTCGGGCACCACACCATCCCATATACTCCTCAGCGGAATGGTGTGGCGGAGAGGATGAATAGAACCATCATCTCCAAGGCTCGCTGCATGTTGTCCAATGCTTGGTATGCATAGACGTTTCCGGGCTGAAGCGGCCTCCACCGCTTCTTACTTGATAAACAGGCCACCTTGCATTCCGCTTGATAAGAAAACTCCTATTGAGGTATGGTCTGGTTCATCTGCTGATTATTCACAGTTGAGAGTTTTCGGTTGCACTGATTATGCTCATGTTGATAATGTAAAGATAGAGCCTAGGGCTGTTAAGTGTGTGTTTCTTGGTTATAGTTCAGGAGTTAAGGCATACAAGTTATGGAATCCTAAAACTAAGAAAGTTTTGCATAGCAGGAATGTAGTCTTTAATGAGGCTGTCATGTTTTATAAGAGTTCATCTACAGATGTTACTGATGTTGTTGATTTTACGATAGTTCTGATGATGAGCAACAGAGGATCAGCGTGCAGGTGGAGCATGTGGAGGAGAAAGAAAATGATGTTGCTGAAAATGATAACACTGTTGTTCAGCACTCACCACCTGTTTTGCAGCAAACAAATAGTTCCATTGCTGCTGATAGACCGAGGCGTAACAAAGGTCCACGTCCTCGTTTAATTGAAGAATGTAATCTTGTTCATCATGCTTTGAGTTGTGCTGAACAGGTGGAGCATGATACTGAACCTGCTACATATACTGAGGCCGTTGCATCCGTCGACCGCGTGAAGTGGATTTCTGCTATGCAAGAGGAGATGCAATCGCTTGACAAGAATGGCACATGGGATGTTGTGCCCTTGCCTAAACAAAAGAAGGATGTCCGCTGTAAGTGGATATTTAAAAGAAAGGAAGGTTTGTCTCCTAATGAGCCTCCGAGGTATAAGGCAAGGTTAGTAGCAAAAGGTTTCGACCAAATTCCAGGTATTGATTATAATGATGTATTCTCTCCGGTTGTGAAGCATAGTTCCATTCGTGCATTCTTTGGTATTGTGGCTATGCATGATCTTGAGCTTGAGCAGCTAGATGTAAAGGCGCTTTACGCATGGTGAGCTTGAGGAGGAGATATACATGGACCAACCTGAAGGTTTTGTTGTGCCTGGTAAGGAGGATCTTGTTTGCAAGTTAAAGAGGTCCCTTTATGGTCTGAAACAGTCTCCAAGACAGTGGTACAAAAGGTTTGATTCATTTATGCTTGCACATGAGTTTAAGAGATCTAAGTATGATAGTTGTGTCTATATCAAGTTTGTTAATGGATCACCAATATACTTGTTGTTATATGTTGATGATATGTTGATTGCTGGCCAAGAGCAAGAAAGAGATCACTACTTTAAAGTCACGATTAAGTAGTGAGTTTGAGATGAAGGATCTTGGTGCTGCTAAGAAAATACTAGGTATGGAAATTACAAGAGACAGAAAATCTAGTGTGTTATTTCTTAGTCGGCAAAATTACATTCAGAAAGTTCTTCATCGTTTTAATATGCATGATGCAAAGTACGTTAGTACACCAATTGCTTCTCACTTCAAATTGTCAGCATTGCAATGTCCTAGTACTGATGAAGATATTGAGTACATGTCTCAAGTTCCATATTCTAGTGTTGTTGGTTCCTTGATGTATGCCATGGTTTGTTCTCGTCCTGATTTATTATATGCTATGAGTTTGGTCAGTCGATACCTTGCTGATCCTGGTAAAGAACATTGGAAAGGCTGTTCAGTGGATTTTCAGGTACCTTCGTGGCACATCCAAAGCTTGCTTGAAGTTTGGCAAGACCGGTGAGGGACTCGTAGGCTATGTGGATTCAGATTTTGCTGCCGATTTGGATAAGAGAAGATCCCTCACAGATTATGTGTTCACTGTTGGTGGATGTGCTGTGAGTTGGAAGGCAACATTACAATCTGTTGTTGCCCAATCTACAACCGAAGCAGAATATATAGCAATTAATGAAGCTGGCAAAGAGTCTGTTTGGTTGAAAGGTTTGTATGCTGACCTTTGTGGAGATGATTCTTGCATTAACTTATTTTCTGACAGTCAAAGTGCAATATACCTTACTAAAGATCAAATGTTCCATGAGAGGACAAAGCACATTGATATCAAGTACCATTATATTCGCGACATTGTTGCTGAAGGTAAACTGAAGGTATGCAAGATAAGTACTCATGATAATCCTGCTGATATGATGACAAAGCCAGTTCCTGTTTCCAAGTTTGAGCTTTGCTCGAGCTTGGTTGGTATAACTTGTTTAGCCCAAGTGGTCGTTGGCTCCAGCAAGTGTTTTTCCCTTTGTTGTTCAGGAGATTGTTGAAGTTCATGCTACAAGATGGAATTTGTCTCAAGGTGGAGTTTGTTGTGTTGTGATCCAAATTCATACACTAAATGGAGACTAACTTCTGACGAGCGGAGCGAGGCCCGTCGCCGGTGGCTTTGGCCGAAGTCGTACGGTACGGATCGTTGGCACCGCCATTTTGTAAGCCGCCGGCTAGGGTTTATCAGATAACCCACGGCATTTGTAAACACCTTCCGATATAGTGAAGTTTTGCTGGCTGGCGCCCGTGGTTTTTTCTCCTTCTGTGTTGGAAGGGATTTTCCACGTTGAATCTTATGTCCTCTGTGTTCTTGTTTCGTTCTTCGTTATTTGCTTGTCGCTTTTATAACAAACTATAACAAACACTGCGGTCAAATTTTAAAAGGGCATGCATATTCTTGGGTGCTATATGTTCTCATGGTTCCGTGCAGACTCCAGTGTGGATCAATCTCGACCTTATAGCCAGACGTACACGTGGCGCGTGCCTGCTGGGGCAGGAGGGACGAAATCTGTTTAGCGGAAGAGAAGCAGGGACACGTACGTTACGATAGCCATCCACCTGACATGAGCACATGCACCACCGTTGCATGCATGCATGCCGCCACGTAGGCGACACGTGCAGCTCCGAGGCATGTCGGCCATGGCGGCTCGACTACACACTTATTTATACCTGCTGATCCATTCGACATCATGCATATCTTCGGAAGTCGTCTCTGCAACAATCCACAGCTAGGAGTTGATAACATCGACCGAGATTTTATACACTTCCTGGTACTTGCACAGCACCGATGGCTTCGTCGGCGGTGAGCCAGACCCAGAGCCACAGCGGGCAGCTGCATCCTCCGGCGGGGAGCATGATGGCGCGGGTGGACCGGCTGGACCTGGTGGTGGGGTACCTCGAGGAGATGCGCCACCACGGCGGCAGCGCCAGGTCCTCCACCTCGCCCTCGACGCCCACCACGTTCTCTTCCTCGTCCCCGACCACGCCCCGGTCGACCGGCCGGTGCAGGCCGGCGGAGGAGCTGCTCCGGGAGACGAAGGCCAAGGGCAGCCTCGTGGAGCGCATAGCGTTCCTGGAGAACCGGGTGCTCAGGATGGAGGAGGACCGCATGTTGGCGTCGAGCATGAGCATGGAGATCACGCCGGAGAGGACGAGCAGGTTCAGTAGCAGTATGAACAGCGGCGGGAGTGGGACTGGGAGCGGGAGGAAGAAGAAGGGGCTGAAGAGCCTGGTCAAGTCGTGCGTCAGGGGAGGCGCCAAGCTCAAGACCAAGGACTAGTCCTGTACGTATATATACGTGTAGTATACAACAGCTGAAGTAGACACACGTGTCTTCGTAGCTAGGGAGCGTAGTACGGCACAGAAACACGCGTACGTGTATGTTCTCGCTTATGCGTGTATGTACATGTAGCCAGCGAATCGTGAATTTTACACGTATGTATATGTTTTCCCTCCGTCTAGAAAAAAATGTTGTCTAGATATACACGTATCTATACGTGTTAGTGTATATAGATAGGTGCATTTTTTTTGACAAATCTAAAAGGAGGAGGCCGGAATATATGTTCCATACCCAGGAAACTTAATTTGGACACGTCACTGTTTAGATCCGCTCTTCTTTTGAGATGTAAAGTACGTCGTATATATAGAGAGTTTTCTCGGGTGAAGAAAGAACTATCTTCGCGTATGCTGACAAATCAGTTCCTTCTTCGTGGTCAAATTCTTCTGCTCTCAGCGAAAGTCACGCAATCTCGTGCTGACTACGTGTGTGCTTGTTAAGCCGGTATGGAAAGAGTACAACTTAAAGAAGAGAATAGTCGAGAGAATAGTCAAGTAATACGATTTTGTGCACATGGGAGTCACACTAGTAGAAAATCTCTCATGCGTACCGGTTCCAGAGGGGCATTCGTACCGGTTTTGCAACCGGTACAAATTATTCGGCACTAAAGCCCCCCCCTTTCGTACCGGTTGCTTACGAACCGGTATAAAACGGGCCTCCACGTGGGCCACCAGGAGAGCTCAGGGCTAAGGATCTTTGGTACCGGTTGGTAATACGAACCGGTACCAAAGGTTCCCCCGCGGCAGGGAATTTGCCCAAATCTCTCGCCGCGGCAGAATTGGTTTTTTAGGGTTTTTGGAGGGGTTTAGGGATATCGGTTTGTTTCATATCGCGTCGATGCACCAGAAACGCGTTTGGGTTTAGGTAGTACATGAAGATCAAGATGATGCATAGCAAGTTGGTGCATATAATATAACACACATGTTATTGCATAAGATCGCAAATTAAGTAGCACTATGCATGAAGATCGATCTTCATGCATAGTGGTACTCTCCGAGGCGTACTCTATATATGTCTATTACATGTAGCATAGTGGTACTCTTCGAGTCAACTATATATGTAACATGTACATCTTCATTCATAGTGGAACTCTGCGAGTGGTGGTATGACGTCCCGAAGGAAAAATCCGCCAATTCCTCGCCTATTGCTATGAAGCGGTCATCGATTGAGAGCTTGTTCCGCTTTCTTGCCAACTATAAAAGAATAAGATACAAATGAATACATGAAACAACTATTACTGAAACTCAGCACAACTTATGATAACAAAACAAATTTGTGAAGATTGTTTTTGTACCTCTTTATTTCTTTCATTATTCGTTCTCTTGTTGATAATTCTGCGGATGTACTCGCAAACGAAGAATCCACAGAGATCGGTTCCCGGAGGTTGTTGCGGGCATTTCTTTACAAGAATATAATTCAATCAAACAATAGTCAAGTATGATAATTAAAAGGTGTGTGGACCTAGGTAGTACTACTTACTTTCGCACGCCATCGCAGCTTCGGTGTCCATTCACGGGACGTATCTTCCTTGATGAAAGTTTGCCATACGCTGCTCGACAAAAGAAAATGCATAAAAGAGTCATCAATTAGTTCAAAGCAGGAAATTAACGAAACAAACCGATAAGAATTAAAATTACCTTCGACCATTAAAAAACAAGACAAGTATAGATCCTTATTTTTGCTTAGTGAGTCCAAGACTTCAACTTCTCCGATTTCCAAATTGATGACGAGAAGAATAAAGTGAAACCTACGCACGTTTCAATATGTAGTGTCATATACATAAGTCATTAGTTAAAATTTTGACATACGGTGAGCAAAATATAATATGTTATAAGACGAGTAAGACTCACTCGAAGTTGTAAGGCCAAAGTATTAGCTTTTTGTCACGTTGTCGCTTCAAAAACCTTAGCAAAGTCTGCGGTGTATCCTTGTTATAGAGGGGATTCTCTATGGTTTTGACATGCATTGTGTTCGGGTCAATGAACCCAATGTCTGTGATATCGTCCCTTTTGCATTCGAGCATCTTCGATCTGCATAATATAGCGCACAAAAGATTATAATCTGCAGACAATGAACGACTTCTCAAATTAAATAAATAAATCACTTACAGACAATAGCAACTGATGATTGATTTGTCGAGGGCCGGAGATTGTATAACTGAAAGAGTTCGGCGAAGTCAACGTTCACACGATACTCCGGAAGTAGTGCTCTTCCCTAACTCGCACCATGATAGTCTCGATCCCTTCCTTTGAGGCCTTAAGGTACCACGAATGCAAGTTACGCATACTTGTTGGTACCTTCCCGACATTCTCGACCAAATCTTTCCCTTGAACAAACTGATATGCTCGTTCAGCTAAGGCGTAATCAGTTCCGTCTTGTCGAGAACTTTGAACGGTCTTCCCGTCAAACACCTTGAGAGGGTCGACCGATTGAACGGGTTGTTGTCCGAGCTGGTAGACTTGGTGTATCCCTTTTATCTCCCCGATACCCGATTGAACGGGTTTTGTCGCCTCGATCATCTTGTCATACGACCTTTCAATAGAACGCACATAGTCGGATGGCGGCGATGGTACGGGGTCATATAGATTGTCAACGGTACGCACAACTTTCTCCCGATCTAGTGTCTTCTCGAAAGGTATCTCCGGCACTTTCGGTGCAAAAATTTCTTCACCTCGGCCTGAACGGCCTCCGCGTTTTCCTCCGGAGTTTTTTCCCAAGGTAACTTCTCGGTAGGCGGCAGTTGTTTCTCCTTTCTAGCTTTCTTCCTAGGCGGCGTACCGTTCACGCTTAACGGACGCTGTCTTACGCGGAGGATCTCGAGATGGTGGACTCACGCTGGGGTCCCTCTCGGGTAGGTGTGGACTTGGCTGCTCACCGGGACTGCCACCGGGAGGAGTCGATGGCATTTGCTGCTCATGTGTAGGAGTCGGTGGCCTTTGCAAAAGGACGACGTACTTCTTCGGCCATAGGGCGAAACCGTGCTTGACATCGGCCGGTGTCCTCTCATCTTCACCTCTAGGAATATCAAGCTCCACTTTTTCAAAACCCGAAACAACTTCATCCACCCCGACACGAACACAACCAGGTGGAATGGGCATATGATGGTGCATTGCTCCATCTTCACTTGGGTACACATAGCCGACCGCCACCTTAACAGACGCGGTCCTGATTAACATATGTAGCTCGCAATCTGTCTTCTCCGTGACATAATCCACGGGGTAGCTTCCTCCACATCCGTCAAGATGCGAGGAACCGACACTGCTTCTTCGCGGAGATGGGGCAGCATCGGCTTGTGGATCTCGTAGAAACGGCGGCCGATCAGGTGCCCTCTGATTTCTCTCAAGAGCCTCCACCCTAGATAACAACTCCGTTACAATATCGGCGTCCTTCTTCTTCTTTCGCGAACGGCTTCTATAAGTGTCAGCGCTGTCCGGCCACGCTACCTTCATGGTGAGACCTGGGCGAGCTCGTACCCGTCCAACATGTTCGGGGTTCCCCGGAGCGAGTGTCGGCTCGTCATTCTCTCGATCGGGAATGTACTCTCCCTTTCGACCTTGTCAATTGCATCTACAAGCTTCGGTACAATTGCCTCAATTTTTTCCTTCCATTTTCCCTTCGCAACGATCAACCCTGTCTTTGGGTCCAACCCTGCCCCATGAGCGAACAACCATAACTTGGACCGTTCGGGCCGGTCCCATGTCCGTGGAGTGATTCCATGATCCATCGAGTTTATTCTCAAACGCTGTCCACTTCGGAATGGCACTCTTGTAGCCACGACCCCAAATGATGCGGAAGTTTCTTCTTTGCAGCATTTTCGGTATTTTTCTTCGATCGGGACACAAAAGTAGACGATTGCTTATACTCCTTAAATGCGGCCCAGTGATCTTTTATCTTCACTAGATTATCATCGAATACTGGATCTTCATTCTTATATTTGTCCCATAAATTTTTCTTGAAGGTCTGGAATTGTATGGCCATCTTCTTCCATGTCCATTCCTTGACTTTATTCTTCTGGCCTTCCGTCATGTCGAGAGCGTACCCGTCCAACATGTTCGGGGTTCCCCGAGGCGAGTGTCGGCTCGTCATTCTCTCGATCGGGAATGTACTCTCCCTTTCGACCTTTTCAATTGCATCTACAAGCTTCGGTACAATTACCTCAATTTTTTCCTTCCATTTTCCCTTCGCAACGATCAGCCACTGTCTTTGGGTCCAACCCTGCCCCATGAGCGAACAACCAGAACTTGGACCGTTCGGGCCAGTCCCATGTACTGTGGAGTGATTCCATGATCAATCGGTTTATTCTCAAACGATGTCCACTTCGGAATGGCACTCTTGTAGCCACTGACCCCAAATGATGCGGAAGTTTCTTCTTTGCAGCATTTTCGGTATTTTCTTCGATCGGGACACAAAAGTAGACGATTTCTTATAATCCTTAAATGCGGCCCGGTGATCTTTTATCTTCACTAGATTATCATCGAATACTGGATCTTCATTCTTATATTTGTCCCATAAATTTTTCTTGAAGGTCGGAATTGTATGGCCATCTTCTTCAATGTCCATTCCTTGACTTTATTCTTGGCCTTCCGTCATGTCTTCCGGTAGGCTGAACTTTGTCGATAACGTGTCCCAAAGAAATTTTTCATCGTGTCGTTGACATAACTAGCACCACTCTCCGGGTTCTTCGGCTTATGCCACTCTTGAATGCTGATCGGTACATGGTCCCTAACAATAACTCCCGGATTGACTTGTAAATTTGCGGCAAAACTCCTTGGGCTGCCACTGGTTCACCATTATCCTTGAGTGCCGTGAGGGCTAACCTGCCCTCGCCCTTTAGCATCCGCGTCGGGCCTCGTTTTGATCTAACGAGGCTTGCTCGATGATCGAGAAGGCTAAAAAGAAAAAAATATTCGTTAATAAGTGCAATACAAATAAATGAATGCATCTAGGGATGAACATATAGACTAATTGATACATAGATATACACCTCGCCGGAGTTTGTGATGGACACTTCGTTGTCTCTTCTAATTTGTTCGAGACTCAAGTCCCTCGCCGAAATCATTCCAGAAAGTCTTGGAACTCGTTGTCATCTCCATCGTCGGGTTCCGGACCACGGGCACTCTCATAGATCAATTTCTGCACCGCTTCTTCCCCCTCCTCATCTCGGACGAAGGTGTCGTCCTCCATACCTCAATGTCACTGCAAAATTAAGAAAGAAATTAGAAAACAATTCAAATGAAGAAAACAATAACCCTAACCCTAACACTCGGCGCTACTCGTCTCGCTCTTCTCTCTTTTTCTCGACCCTAACCCTAACACTCGGCGCGCTCTTCTCTCTATGTCGCGGTGGCACCGCCACGTACTCGGCACCGCTACGGACCCTAACCCTAACACTCGGCGCTCCTCCTCTCGCTCTTCTCTCTTTTTCTCGACCCTAACAGTGAGAAACACCTTTTTCGGTGAAGCAAGAGGTAGTAGCAAACATTTTTAGTCTTCACATTATACGATGAAGAGAATTAGATATATCCAACATAAAAAAGCGAGCTATATTGACACGAAACGCCTTGTTTTACCTACCATGTCAACGTCTCTATCCGAGGTTATAATTCAAATGAGAAGTAAGAGTGACTTGCCGGTGCATAACATCTAGGTATAGAAGAGTTGACGGTGATTACGGTGCAACAAAGAAAAACCTGAATGGCGATGTGATTACTGAAGATTGAAGAAAACAAGAAATGACCTTCGATCCACCAACACCACAGATCGGAGCTCACGAATTGTTAAAGCTGTGTACAACCAAGCCAAAGATGAGCCACATGTTATTGCGATGATGAAATCAACCATGGTGTGAACATTTTAAGGTATGTCCTGTTTATACTAGCCTATGGTTCCAAGTTTCGATGGTCTACATATTGCAGCTATTGTGCTCTCACGGCGGCGAGAAGTTTGCACTATGGTGTGTGTTGCGGCTGCCCGCACGCGCCGACGCTCTCCTCGCCGAGGCCTCGAGCCGTGACTTTCCACGTACCGCACGACGACGCCAAGGCCCGGCCCGGCCACGGGTTATGCATCGACGATGGCGTCGAAGCCCTAAGCCCAGACTCGCGTTCCCGCAGGCGCCTGAGGCGTTCGTGGGCATGCGCAGCAGCGTGGCGGCGGCGTGCGGCGGCGTAGCGTGCGGAGCAGCGTCGGCGGGCGGCGTCGGCCTACGCATTTCATCGAACACCCTAAGGGCGTGGGCATGCAGCAGCGTTGCCGCGGCGTAGCGACGGCGACGGCGTCGCGGGCGGTGCGGATCGGCGTCGGCGGCGCGGGGCGGCGTGGGCGGGCGGCGTCGGCGAGGGACGTCGGAGGCGGCGTCGGTGAGGTCGCGGCCGAGGCGTGCGCGTGAGCGGGGAGGGAAGAAGGGCCGGGCCGGAGGACTCACTGCGGCGCCGGGAGCGGGCGGCGGCCAACGGCGAGGCTGCGACGGCGAGGCTGCGACGGCGTGGTCTCGCGAGGCTGCGACGGCGCGGCGTGGTCTGCCGTGGCGCGCGCGGCGGAGAGGATTTGGGGGAAATTGCCCCGCGCCTAAGTCATAGCTAGGGTGAAGACCCTTTGGTACCGGTTGGTACCACCAACCGGTCTGAAGGCCTTTCGTACCGGTTGGTGATACCAACCGGTACCAAATGTATTTTTTTGTTTTCTTTTTCTTTTGCTTTGTTTCCTTTTCTTTTTCTTTGTTTTCTTTTGTTTCTTTTTCTTTTCTTTTTTCGTTTGTTTCTTTTCTTTTTCTATTTTTTATTTTCTATTTCTTATTCTTTGTTTCTTTTTCTTTTCTTTTCTTTTTTCCTTTATGTTCATTTTTCTATTTCTTTTTCTATTTCTTATTTACTGTTTCTTTTTCTTTTTCTTTTCTGTTTGTTTTTCTTTTCTTTTCTTTTCTATTTCTTATTTTCTATTTCTTTTTCTATTTCTTATTTTCTATTTCTATTTCTTATTTTCTGTCTCTTTTACTTTTTCTTTTTCTTTTATGTTTCTTTTTCTTTTTCCTTTATGTTCATTTTCGCGTGGGAAAATTTCCCGCCACGACGCCGCGCGTGGGAGAAAAAAGGCGGGAAAGAAAGGGACGGAATAAATTTTTATTACGATTGAACTAGAATTAAAAGTACATAGCTTAACTGAAAATTAAAGATACTGCCAGATTCTACTGTTGGAGTCATTCGGTCATACTGCGTGCCTAGCCACTGTGGTAGTCGCCACTTTGTAGTCGTAGTCGTTCGTCATCATCGTCGGCTGGCATCGGGGTCACGGTACCTCTGAACGTCCGGCGGGTGAGCACGCGTGAAGGCACCGGGAGCTGAAAAGGGTGGCGCGAGACGGGGAGCCACGGTAGGCCATGACGCCTGCTGGAGAGTTCGGCCGCGCCACCAC
>NC_061512.1:31028684-31085060 GCF_022539505.1 Lolium rigidum
TTAGCTCCAATTGATTAATATGAGTAGCATGTCATGGATGTTTGCTTGCATTGTTTTATTCATAAGTAAGTATGGCATTGTGGTATCCTCCTCTGAATAATTCATTTATATCGACTTGGCACATGCTCACGCATGCATATGACTGAACAAAAGTCAATTAAGCCTCGATGATTTACATTGCTTCAGAGTTCTTGTATCACTTTTATGCCTCTGTTAATTTATTTTGCCGCAAGCATGATTATGACAGTTACTGCTCTCTTGATTTGTCGCTCCCTAGTCTTTTGCTAGCCTTCATTTGTACCGAGCGGGAACGCTGCTCGTGCTTCCAAACACATGAAAACCAAGTTATTCCAGAGTGTCCACCATAAATACCTATGCATGGCATTTCAAACCATTCCAAGTAAATTCTCATGCGCTACCTTTAAAACCTTCAAAATGCTTCTTAATTTGTGTTAATGTTTCATAGCTCATGAGGAAGTATGTGGTGTTTAGCTTTCAACCTTGTCATTTACTTTTGACTGACTCTCATATGGAATAGTGGCACATCCGCTTATCCAATAATTTTGCAAAAAGAGCCGGCAATGGGATTCCCAGTCCCGAATTAATTAACTTAAATAGACACTCCTCCATGGTTTGTGATTGTTGGACGGCACCCGAAGGATTCGGTTAGCCATGGCTTGTGTAAGCAAAGGTTGGGGGAGTGTCATCATCATAATAAAACTAAAATAAAAAGGCACTCCTTCATGGTATGAGACTGTTGGCAGGCACCCGAGGATTCAGTTAGCCATGGTTTGTGCAAGAAAGGTTGGAAGGAGTGCCAAATAAATATGCAATAATTCATGGGAGCCGCTCTTGAAAGTCCGGTTGGCGAGGTAGTTAGTGTACCCATTACCATTCGTTGACAACAACAAGCACCTCTCAAAATAATTTTACTCCTGATTTATAAAAATGAAAAGCTCTAGCGCATGTTAATCCCCGCTTCCTCTCGCGAAGGGTCAATCTTTTACTTTTATGTTGTGTCTCCATCCTTTCTTTGAGCACTTTCTTGAGAGCACAACTGTCATTCTTAGTATAATATGCTTGTCTCAAAATATGATTGATTGTGGTATAACTTTGATGCTTTTATCTTTGACAATCACTACTTCTAGTCTTTCTATGAACTTCAAAGGTGCCTGGGCATTTATGTTTTGCCAATCAAATACAGGCAAGCGAGATACCACTTTATCATACTCTCTTATGAACATTGCAATCCTGCTTATATACATGATTCATGATGCTTATTATTAATTGTTGGTACCTCTCCATGATTGACATAGCTGTTAGATGATCTTATTTGCATGTATCTCATTATGAACTGCTTAAGTATTAGCCATAGCATGAGAATATATACATCATATGAGCAAATGTGTTCGTGAAAGTTCTTTTATCGCTCACCTGTTAACCGAATTGCTTGAGGACAAGCAATAAGCTAAGCTTGGGGGAGTTGATACGTCCAAAACGTATCTACTTTCCCGAACACTTTTGCTATTGTTTTGCCTCTAATTTGTGTATTTTGGATGCAACTAACACGGACTAACGCCGTTTTCAGCAGAACCGCTCCGTGTCTCGTTTTTGTGCAGAAATCCAACTTTCGGGAAAAACCTCGGAATTTATGCAGAAGGCCCTATTTTCCCAGGAAACTAACGGAGCCAGAAGGGCAATTGAAGTGGAGGCCCGAGGGCCCCACACCACCAGGCGGCGCGGCCCAGGGGGGCCCGCGCGGCCAGGTGGTGTGGCCCCCTCGGCCGGCCTCCGACGCCCTCCTTCGGACTACTTATTCGCCTCGACCTAAAAACGCCTGGAGAGAAGTCGAAGTCGCCAGAAACCCTCCGAACGCCGCCACATCGCGAAACTCCGTCGCGCGGAGCCAGAAGTCTCCGTTCGGCACTCCGCCGGACGGGAATTGGAGGAGATCATCACCGCCATCACCGCCAACGCCTCTCCATCAACCAGCAATGTTTCCCCCATCCATGTGTGAGTAATTCCCCCGCTGTAGGCCGAAGGGGATGGTAGGGATTGGATGAGATTGGTCATGTAATAGCATAAGATTGTTAGGGCATAGTGCCTAGTGTCCGTAGATGGTACTTTTATGATATTGTTGCAACTTGTTATGCTTAATGCTTGTCACTAGGGCCCGAGTGCCATGATCTCGGATCTGAACATGTTATTGATTTCATCATGATATTCGTTGTTTATGATCTTACCCGCAAGTTGTATACACATGTCGCTGTCCGGAACCAATGGCCCCGAAGTGACGTAAATCGGGACAACCGGAGGGGATGGTAGTGATGTGAGGATCACATGTGTTCACGGAGTGTTAATGCTTTGCTCCGGTACTCTATTAAAAGGAGTACCTTAATATCCAGCAGTTTCCCTTGAGGCCCGGCTGCCACCGGCTGGTAGGACAAAAGATGTTGTGCAAGTTTCTCATTGCGAGCACGTACGACTATAATTGGAACACATGCCTATTGATTGATTAGTACTTGGACACCGTTTTATTATTATCTCGCAAATGCCCCGCTATGATTGTTACATGAGTTTCTCTCATCCATGCAACGCCCGTTATCCGTCCCCGTGCCTACAGTATTTTAATCCCGCTGTTTACTATAATCACTACCGCTGTCTTTGTTACTCGTCGCCGTTATTTCACTACCGCTATCGCTATAAAACTGCTACTACCGATAAACTCTTGCGAGCAAGTCTGTTTCCATGTGCAGCCTGAATTGACAACTCCGCTGTTAAGGCTTTCAAGTATTCTTTGTCTCCCCTTGTGTCGAATCAATAAATTGGGTAATACTTCCCTCGAAGACTGTTGCGATCCCCTATACTTGTGGGTCATCAGTAGGCTGAACTTTGTCATGAGCGTGTCCCAAAGAAATTTTTTCATCGCGTCGTTGACATAACTAGCACCACTCTCCGGGTTCTTCGGCTTATGCCACTCTTGAATGCTGATCGGTACATGGTCCCTAACAATAACTCCGGATTGACTTGTAAATTTGCGGCAAAACTCCTTGGGCTCCACTAGTTCACCATTATCCTTGAATGCCGTGAGGGCTAACCTGCCCTCGCACTTTAGCACCCGCGTCGGGCCTCGTTTTGATCTAACGGACTTGCTCGATGATCCGTAAGGCTAAAAGAAAAAATTATTCGTTAATAAGTGCAATACAAATAAATGAATGCATCTAGGGATGAACATATAGACTAATTGATACATAGATATACACCTCGCCGGAGTTTGTGATGGACACTTCGTTGTCTCTTCTAACTTGTTCGCACTCAAGTCCCTCGCCAAAATCATTCGTAAAGTCTTGGTAATCGTTGTCTTCTCCATCGTCGGTTCCGGACCACGGGCACTCTCATAGATCAATTGCTGCACCGCTTCTTCCCCTCCTCATCTCGGACGAAGGTGCCGTCCTCCATACCTCAATGTCACTACAAAATTAAGAAAGCAATTGTATTTCATTCATCATGTAATGATCATATAACAGATTGCTAGATGGATAACAATTGAAATGAAGAAAGCAAAAAAACCCTAACGCACCGCCACGGACTCGGCACCGCTACAGACCCTAACCCTAACACTCGGCGCTCGTCCTCTCGCTCTTCTCTCTATGTCGCGGCGGCACCGCCACAGACTCGGCACCGCTACAGACCCTAACCCTAACACTCGGCGCTCGTCCTCTCGCTCTTCTCTCTATGTCGCGGCGGCACCGCCACGTACTCGGCATCGCTACGGACCCTAACCCTAACACTCGGCGCTCCTCCTCTCGCTCTTCTCTCTATGTAAACCGATTAATAGCGAAACCATAGAGTGCCGGAACACCTAGTGATAATGCAATGGCATCATATTGCTAATCGTTTGCGATTTGCCCATTTTCCATTCTAGTTATTTGAATAGCCATCTAGCATAAGAACAAGAAATCTTGAACAATGACTTGAAATTAATTAAGGGGCTTAAGATAATGTCAGATTCCTGCTAAAAATGTAGCAAACTAAGAAACGAGAACACCGCCTACCGCGACGCCATCACGCGCCGTGACGCCATCATCACCGCCTACCGCGACACTCGTATGAGATCCCCACCAACATCCCGGCAAGAACCCTGCAACAAACACGCGAGCGCCTCCGCAACCAACTCTGCCGCCCGCCAACACCGTCGTCATCGTCCTTCTCATGCTCGTCATCGGAAGCAACCCAGCAAGAAACGCGGCCGTCAGGGAAGCCCCAGAAGACGACGACGACGTGGTTGAGGACCTCGTCCGGATTCCGCAGCTGCGCCGGCCTCCCTACGGCAGGGCTGCCTCCACGGCGGGCGTCACCGCGGGCCAGACGGACGGTTCACGGCGCCCGGCGTCCGGCGAGGCGGCCGCGTTCCAGGACGGCGTGTCCAACGGCTCGCAAGCACCCGATGCACGGGAGGCACGCCTCGGAGCTGGCCGGGCGGCAACGCGCACCACGACGAGGTCCGGCCCGGACCAGCGCGGCGTGGCTACGTGGCTCCTCCTCCGCCTCCGTACGAGGAGGAACCCCTATGCGGCCAACGGCAGCGGCGAGAACGGGCGCAACGCGGCGCGCGGGCGTCGGCCATGGCGCCTCGATGGCCTCCTGGACGCCGGACTTGGCCGCCCAGCGGGCGATGCGCGGCGTGCTCGTGGCCACCTCCTGCACCCCGCCGGCCAGGCGGTGGCCGCTGGGCGAGCGGCAGAGTCCCTTGAGGGGTGCCTGGCCGCCTCTCGCACGCGCACCTCGCCGTCGAACACCTTGCGGGCGGCGATGAGGGGTGGCGGAAAAAGGAGGAGAGGGCCGGGAGGTACCCGCGGGCGGCGGCGGCCGCGTCGGGCGGTGGCGGCTGCGTCTCGCGGCGGCGGCTTCGTGCGGCGGCGGCGTGGGTGCGCCGGCGGCGTGGGTGCGTCGGCGTCGTCGGCGGCGTCGGGGCTCTGCTTCGTCGCGCGGGGGAAAGAAGAAGATTTGGGGATTTCGTCGCGCGCGGCTAAGTTAAACGAGGGCGATGGGCCTTTGGTACCGGTTGGTACCACCAACCGTACGAAAGACCTTTCGTACCGGTTGGTGGTACCAACCGGTACTAAAGGGTTTTTTTTTGTTTTCTTTTTTCTTTTACTCGTTTTCTTTTCTTTTGTCTGTTTCTTTTTTCTTTTACTGTTTTCTTCTTTCTTTTCTGTTTCTTTTTCCTTTTATTTTGTGTTTCTTTTCTTTTCTTCTCATTTTCTATTTCTTTTCATTTTCTATTTCTTTTCTTTTCATTTTCTATTTCTTTTCATTTTCTATTTCTTTTCTTTTCATTTTCGTTCCCCTTTCTTTTGTGTTTCTTTTCTTTTATATTTCTTTTCTATTTATTTTGTTTTCTCGTTTCTTCTTTCTTTTCTTTTATGTTTTTTTTCTTTTCTTTTGTGTTTCTTTTCTTTTCTTTTTATTTTCTGTTTCTTTTCTTCTCTATTTCTTTTCTATTTCTTTTTCTATTTCCGTTTGTTTTCTTTTATATTTGTTTTCTATATCCTTTTTTTATATTTCTTTTCCATATATTTTCTAATTCTTTTCTATATATTATCTATTTCTATTCTTTACTCTTGCCACGACGCCGTCCGCGCGGGAAACTTTCCCGCCACGTACGACGGAAAAAGGCGGGAAAGAAAGGGCGGGAATAAAATTTTATTACGATTGAACTCGAATTAAAATACATAGCTTAACTGAAAATTAAAGATACATGGCCAAATTCTACTGTTGGAGTCATTCAGCTCATACTCGTGCCTAGCCCCGTAGTAGTCGCCACCGTAGTCGTCGTAGTCGCCGTCATCATCGTCGGCCGGCATCGGGGTCGCGGTACTCTCCGGTCGGCGGGTGAGCACGCGTGGGCTGGGACCGAGGGTAGCGCAGGCGGGGGCCACGGTAGGCCATGACGCCCTGGAGAGTCCGGCCGCGCCACCACAGGCCGACGGCCGGCCTCGTTGAAGTTCGAAGGAGGCGGACCGCCCTCCTCATGCCTGGAAAGCGCCCTCTCACGCCGATTGATGAAGAAGCTTTCCCAAGTCGGGCTGTAGTCGGGATGCCACTGGGGATTCCTCCGCTGCTCTGGCGTGAGCTCGAAGTAGTAGTGGTTCGTGATGGCCATCTCGCGCGCCACACCTAGAGGGACCGGAGGGACCGGTACGCCTCCGACGCTTAGCAACCAGCCGGTCGGGACGCGGTAGCCCGGCGGGCGGGGGTAGTTCGAGGCGCAAAGCGCCTCCGCCTCCCGGGGGTTAGAGATGCGATGGAAGCCATGGGAGAGAATGATGAGGTTTGCGAGATATGAGTCTAGATGTGATATGTAAATGGTGGCCAAGCCTACATATATATAGTGGAAAAATGGCGGGAAGACAAAGGCTGGAACCGGTGAAAAGCGTGGGAAGAAAATAGGCGGGAAGACAGAGGCAAACCTTTAGTACCGGTTGGTGGGTGCAACCGGTACTAAAGCTGTCGGCGAGATAAGGACGCCCTGCTCGATGAGATAAAGTATGTAGCGCACGACGCCCTGTCGGTGGGATAAGGACGCGTGGGTAACCTTTAGTACCGGTTGGTGGGTGCAACCGGTACTAAAGCTGTCGGACGAGATAAGGACGCCCTGCTCGATGAGATAAAGTATGTAGCGCACGACGCCTCGTCGGTGGGATAAGGACGCGTGGGTAACCTTTAGTACCGGTTGGTGGGTGCAACCGGTACTAAAGCTGTCGGCAGGATAAGGACGCCCTGCTCGATGAGATAAAGTATGTAGCGCACGACGCCTTGTCGGTGGGATAAGGACGCGTGGGTAACCTTTAGTACCGATTGGTGGGTGCAACCGGTACTAAAGCTGTCGGCAGGATAAGGACGCCCTGCTCGATGAGATAAAGTATGTAGCGCACGACGCTCCGTCGGTGGGATAAGGACGCGTGGGTAACCTTTAGTACCGGTTCGTGTCTACAACCGGTACTAAAGCTCGTCGGCGGGATAAGGACGCTCTGCCTATAAAAGGAGCATCGATACACCATGGGAAGCAGCTCAACAAGCCAACATGGATGGAGAGTTTCATCACCATGGATGGAGGAAAGGGTTGGGAAATCTCCCGTGGCGGAACTTGTCGAAGATGCCCTTGGTGCACACGCCCTATGGCATCTTCGGAAGTTCCACCTCGGAAAATTTCCCCGCAAGCCCGTGGAAGTCTCCATCTCCTCTAACAATATTGGGGAAAGGGTTGGGAAATCTCCCGTGGCGAAACTTGTCGAAGATGCCCTTGGTGCACACGCCATATGGCATCTTCGGAAGTTCCGCCTCGGAATTTTTTTTCCTGCAAGCCCGTGGAAGACTCCATCTCCTCTAACAATGTTGCGGAAAGGGTTGGGAAATCTCCCGTGGCGGAACTTGTCGAAGATGCCCTTGGTGCACACGCCATATGGCATCTTCGGAAGTTCCGCCTCGGAATTTTTTTCCTGCAAGCCCGTGGAAGACTCCATCTCCTCTAACAATGTTGCGGAAAGGGTTGGGAAATCTCCCGTGGCGGAACTTCTCGAATATGCCCTTGGTGCACATGCCCTATATATGGCATATTCGGAAGTTCCGCCTCGGAAGAATTTCCCCGCAAGCCCGTGACTTAACTAGTAAAACAAGCCAACCATCTCCATTGTTAATATCTTACATACAGTAACATCATTACACAAAAGTGATTTCCATATTGAGATACACAAGTTATGATCCCTATATGTAGCTAGCTAGTCTTCTGAGTTTTCTTCGCTCGTTTCCCTTTCTTCTTACTGCGACGCAACCATGGACAATCTTCATTGTTTAAGATGATGCTTGGGTCAATTTTTACCTTAAAGGGTGGAATATCGTCAAACTTATTATAATCTTCTGACATGTCTGTCTTGTCCTCTACTCCCACGATGTTTCTTTTTCCCGAAAGAACTATGTGCCGCTTTGGCTCATCGTATGATGTGTCCTCTTGCCTTTCTTTTCTTTTTTTCGGTTTGCTAGACATATCCTTCACATAAAAAACCCGAGCCACCTCACTGGCTAGGACGAATGGTTCGGTGTCGTACCCAAGATTCTTGAAATCCACTGTAGTCATTCCGTACTGCGGGTCTACCTGTACCCCGTCTTTCAGGTTGAACCATTTACACCGGAACAAAGGGACCTTGAAATTAGGATCTTGAAATTAGAACAAAGGGACCTTGAAATTAGAACCATTTGCATCCGGTGTATCTTTTGTCTTCCCATACACACCCAAGAAGTTTAGCAGGTTCACGCAAAGATTTTTCGTCACGTGCATCACGTCGATTGCAGAGTGAACCTCTAAGAATTTCCAGTAGGGTAGCTCCCAAAATATCGACTTCTTCTTCCACATGGGTACGTGTCCGTCAACATCATGCGGAACAGATTGTCCGCCGGGACCCTTTCCAAAGATCACTTTTAAATCCTTGACCATATCATATATAACTTCCCCATTAGGGCGGGTAGGCTTCGTTCGGTTATCTGCCTCACCTCCGAAATGCTTTCCTCTCTTTCTTACGTGATGTTGTTTTGGAAGAAATCGACGATGCCCTAGGTACACATTCTTGTTTCCCAAATAATTACTATCAGTCTCACCTAAACGAGTGTGTGCATGCATTGTATCCCTTGTTTGACCGCCCTGAAATGTTACCAAGAGCAGGCCAATCATTGATGGTTACAAATAACAACGCTCGTAGGTTAAATTCCTTTTGTTCGTGCTCATCCCACACAGGTACACCTTCGTCACGCCACAACTCTAAAAGTTCTTCAACCAATGGCCTCAGGTACACATCAATGTCGTTGCCGGGTTGCTTCGGGCCCTGGATGAGCACCGGCATCATAATGAACTTCCGCTTCATGCACAACCAAGGAGGAAGGTTATAGATACATAGAGTCACCGGCCGGGTGCTATGACCAGAGCTCTGCTCCCCGAAAGGATTAAAGCCATATGTACTTAGACCAAATCTTAAGTTCCTTGCGTCATCTGAAAATGACTTGAACTCTCTGTCGATTTTTCTCCACTGCGACCCGTCGGCGGGGTGTCTCAACGATCACATCTTTCTTACGGTCCTCTTTGTGCCATCGCAACAACTTGGCATGCTCTTTGTTCTGGAACAAACGTTTCAACCGTGGTATTATAGGAGCATACCACATCACCTTCGCAGGAACCCTCTTCCGGGGGTGGACTCACCCTCAACATCGTCGGGGTCATCTCGCCCGATCTTATACCTCAATGCACTACATACCGGGCATGCATTCAAATTCTCGTACTCCCCGCGGTAGAGGATGCGATCATTGATGCATGCATGTATCTTCCGCACCTCTAATCCTAGAGGGCAGACAACCTTCTTTGCTTCGTACGTGCTAGAGGGCAACACGTTCTCCCCCGGAAGCATCTTCTTTATTATTTTCAGCAACTTTTCAAATCTCTTGTCGAAGTACCATTCTCTCGCCTTCCATCGCAGCAATTCCAGCGTGGTACCCAGCTTTTTCTCGACCATTTTCGCAATTTGGGTACAACAGTTTGTTGTGATCCTCTAACATTTTCTCCAACTTCAACCTCTCCTTTTCATTTCCGCAGTTCATCTTCGCATCAAGAATGGCCCGACCCAAATCGTCATCCGGGTCATCAAAAATCGGCTCATCGAAAATGAGCTCTTCTTCAGCCTTCGTCTTCCCCCATTCTACTACCACCGTCTTCAGTGAATAAGCTGGGATAGTTGTCACTATCCTCTTCTTCTTCGTTGTCTTCCAATATAACCCCTCTTTCTCCGTGCTTGGTCCAACAATTATAGCTGGGCATGAAACCATTCTCCGAGCAGGTGGACGTGAAGGGTCTTCGAGGTAGAGTAATCCTTCATATTCTTACAGGAACTACATGGACAATACATGAAACCATTCGACCGCCTGTTTGCCTCAGCCACGTTGAGAAAATAATGCATGCCGGTAATGAACTCGGGATGGCACCGGTCACCGTACATCCATTGTCGACTCATCTGCATTTTATATGTATATCAAAAATCATTAAGTACACAACATCATGGATATATGAGTGACCAACTTAATTAATATTCAAGTTCATCACATAAAACTAAGTTTTTTTTATAAAAAAGAAGAGGCTCACCGAGGTTGTACGGTGCCGGCTAGGGGACGACGCTAGCGATCGACGGCGGTGAGGACGGGGATGATACTAATTAAAACCTACAAAATATACCATAATTTCAGCTCAAATTGATTATAAAAAAGTAAAATCCCTAACTTAGGCATTTCATCAAACACCTTGCTAGCACTAGAAAAATAGTACGAGTTAAACTACCAAAGAAATGAGCTAAATTAGGAACGCCGGAAGAAAGGATGATATTGCTAACCCTTGGATAGATGGAGGTCGTTAATCTTGTTAAAATGGTGGAGAAAAATAAAGATTATTGGAGTGTGAGAGGTGGAGAAAAATTTAGAGTGTGAGGAAGAAGAGAAAAATGAGAGCCGACGGGGGCTCGGGACGATCTGGGCGATTTTGATATGGCTGGGTACCCTTTGGTACCGGTTCGTGTTACGAACCGGTACCAAAGGTCCAGCCCGGGCCCCACCACGCGTCTGAATTTTGGCCGAAGACCTTTCGTACCGGTTCCTAACACGAACCGGTACGAAAGCCCTCCCAAACCGGTACCAAAGCTCCTCGCCCACCTGAGCCCTCAAACCGGTACAAATGGCCCCATTGGTACCGGTTCGTAAGGGAACCGGTACCAATGGCTTAGATGGATGAGAGGTTTTCTACTAGTGTCAGTGCTCCCTTTATTTTTGGATTTTTGAAAATTTCAGATTCTCATATTTCTCTGCTTTCAAAAATTAAAAATTATGACATTAAATATGTAGATAGATGTGTATACGAGGATTGGAATCAAAAAAGTCTCATCAAAAAATACGTTATATTTTTGAAGATGCAAAAAAGACAAATTTCTGACACTACACTGACAAAATATACATACTATTGTACTACTATTTATAGTTAGAAATTTGTCTTTTTTGTATTTTCCAAAATACAAAGTATTTTTTAATGGGACTTTTTTGACTACACTCCTCATGTCTAAATCTATCTACATATTTAATGCCATAATTTTTTAAAACATAAAAGAGCGAGGTTTTGAAAATTTTCAAAAATCCAAAAGTCCAAGGAGCATTTGTGCTCATGTGCACATGGTACTTTCCGGCCATGAATCATGGTCCGATTTAAATCATAAAAAAACACATTTCCATAACGGTTTTGCTAGTTCTCAGTTAACTGAGATTTTCTTAAGTCTAAGTCACTTACAAAAAAAATGCTTTGAGTTGCACTTTTATGTTTAAAAAATGTAATTGGACTGCAGTTGCACTTTTCTGAGTTGACTGAGACTTAAGAAAATCTCAGTCAACTGAGACATAGACACACCCTTAGAAAAATCTATTTTTCCCGGGCACGTTCTTGAGCAAACACCGAGTACAACTTGGAAAAATCTTTCTGTCAAACACGGCACACAGATAGAAGCCGGCGGAGCTAAGAATTCCTTTGTTTTGTCGGTCGTGCCTCCGTCCAGGACTATGCAGGTTCATGCATATACCCGAGTTCTCTTCGAGCACGGTCGGCCGGATGCACGTACTATACACGCTGATCAATCGAGCGAGAGCAAATCAGCCTAGACGAATCGGGCCATGGCCACGGCGGTGCAGAAAACGTCGTCGACACACAGGACGGTGGTCTTCCGGGGCGCGCACAAGCTCAACATCCTCGGATACACCACGCGGCGGAGGCTTGGCAGCGCCGACAACACCGTCAGGTCCCGGAGCTTCGACGCCGGCGGCTTTCTCTGGACCCTCGTTTGCCGCTTCCATGAAAAGCTGGCACGAGTAAAAGGTGTGACCCTGGTGTCCGTCTCCCTCGAGCTCTCCCGCAACGAGACCGACGAGGCCGTCGTCGCCACGGCCAGCGTCCGGATCGACGACCCCAGCGGCACCGGCTGGTGGCCCGCCGCCGAGTGGCACAGCGAGGAGCCCAACGTCTTCCCGGCCCGGTCCAGCACCGCCGTCGCCTGGGAGCTCGCTGTCCCCGACGCGTTCCGTGAGCACGAAGAACGCTACGTCGACGAGGACGCCGACCGCCTCACCGTCCACTGCACCGTCGATGTCCACCGGGAAGAGTCCGTCGAGGGGCCCACCAGCAGGAGTTGCCTCGTCTCCATGCCGCCACGGCCGAGCCTCAGCAAGGACATCCACAGGCTCCGGGAGAAGATGTGGTGGCCGGACGTCACGTTCCTCGTGGAAGAGGCCAAGATCCGGGCCCACAAACTCGTGCTCGCCATGCGATCGCCGGTCTTCGCGGCCGAGTTTCGTGGAGACATGAAGGAGAAGACCATGCGGTGCATAAGGGTTGTCGACATGACCGCCATGACCTTTAGGGCTATGTTATACTTCATCTACACCGACGAGTTGCCCAAACCCAAGAACAAGGCCTGCCCCGTAGCCATGGCGCGAGACCTGCTCGTGGCCGCGGATCTGTACGACCTTGAGAGGCTGAGGATCATGTGCGAGAACATACTATCCCAGAGCATCGCAATCGACAATGTCATGGAAACTTTGATGCTAGTGCACAACAGGCATAGATGCCACCACCTAGAAGCCTCATGCGTCGAGTACTTGGCGTCCGATCCCGATGTGTATGATGCCGTGGAGGCAAGCGAGGAGTACAAGAAACTTGACATGACATGTCCCTCTTATATAAACGAGATCACCAGGAAAGTAGCCAAACGAGCTGTGGCCCGCAACAGATCTCCATCCTCCTCCGGTAACAACAGCAATAGAGAGACGATGAGCACGTCCCGCTACAACCCGTCGGCCGTGATGATCGGCACGCACGAGTTCAGGATTGAAAGCTTGAGCGCCTTAAGGAAGACACACAATGTTCTTGGACAGTACGTCAAGAGCAAGTTCCAACTTGGGGCTCACGAGTGGGCGATGACGGTGTACCCATCAGGGGAGCGGGAGGAGTACAAGGAGTGTATTGGCCTCTTCGTCGGGCCATCGATTGATGATGATACCAGTCTTAAAGCGTCGGTGACTATCAAGCTCGTCGACCCAAGTGGCAAACCGTCTTATTTGTGTAAGTTAACACACATCTACGCCGGCAGGAAATGTGATAAGCATGGCTGGCCAGGGATAATCACCGTGGCATCTGCCAATTCACAATATGTGGGACATGACGGTTCTTTCACCATACAGTGCCGAGTAGAGGTAACCACGGAGGCCTGCACTAGCAACACCGTCGTCGCAGCCCCGACGTCCTTTTCTGTGCCACCTTCAAACATGGCGTGGCATCTCGAGCAGCTGCTGGCGAGCAAGGAGGGCTGGGACCTCAAGTTCCTCGTGGAGGACAGCGACATCCATGCGCATGGTCTCGTGATCGCTACACGGTCGCCCGCGCTACACGAGTTGGTCGAATCGGCAACCGGAACGGACCACGTCAGGGTCGACGAGATGAAAGCCTCAATTTTCAAAGTCTTGCTCCACTTCATCTACACCGACGAGCTGCCTCGCATCGATGATGTCCTAGTAGTCCCTTCTAATGCATGGCACTCTTCCATGACGGTGGTCGAAGAGATGCTCTCCGCCGCATGCCGGTTCCGTCTAGAGAGGATGAGGCGGTTGTGCGAGAACCTGCTAGCCGAGAACATGGAGGCGGGGAACGCTCTCGCGACACTGGACCTGGCGGGGCGCCACGGCTGCACCGAGCTGGAAACCTACTGCATCGACTACATTGCCCAGCCACACGTGGTCAAGGACGTGATGAAAACTCTCAGCTCCTTCTGCAGGGTCTCGAGGTGAAATTAACAAATATTACATGCAATAGATACTACGCGGTTTCAAACTAGAAGCCTTTTCTAAAAGCTAAGAGGTAATATATGTAAATATATTTTTCATTAGTTAATCTACTTTCTGGAGTTTTAAAGAAATTTGGCAAGTTGTAACTTGTAGCAAGCCCGCCCTGGTGCCTCCAGCGAGCGAGCTAGCATGTGTGGCAGGTGGCACCCAGGCGGCACCACCTGTACCCCTCCTCGGTTCACATCTTCCTGTATAAAATTGCCTGAAAAGCCAAACATCTAGTAAGCTTCATCTTGGATCCAGAGAGAGCACAGAGCTAGCTAGCTAAACATCTAGTACTAGTAAGCTTCATCTAGCTTGGATCCAGAGAGATCACAGAGCTAGCTAGTTATGCCATGGCAGACCACCGTGACCACGGCCAGGAGCGGCACGTCGGAGGCCCGTCGTCGCTCGCAGTGGCCTCGCTCCTAGCGCTCGCAGGTGGGTTCCTCGTCCTATCCTTCACGGCGCTGGCCGTCTCCATCACAGGGCTCGCCGTGGCAGCGCCGCTGCTCCTGCTCTGCAGCCCGGTGCTAGTCCCAGCAGCGCTGCTGGTGGCTTTGGAAGGAATAGGTATGGCGGCGTCAGGAGCACTCGCCCTCGGGGCAGTCGCGCTGCTGTCACTCCTGTGGAGCGCGGCAAGGAAGGCGGCAGCGACCCCACCGGACTACGTGGAGGAGGGAAAGCAGCGGGTGGCGGAGTTGGCTGGAGAGAAGACGTCGCACGTCGACGCCGGCCAGGTCATTGCAGACCAAGTAGCTAGAAAGCCTTAATAATCTCTTAATATCATCACAATCCTGTATGATTTCACTTCAAGCCTGTAGCTCGTTCTATCCATAAATTCATTGTACAAATAATCGAGGGTATTGCTAATTACCTCCTATATATCAGTCTATATGTACTTTATTCTTATAGTTCTTCAGCCGTGTAGATAGAAGTATAGAATTACACATCCTGTAGTCCCAGTTGTTCCTGTCAAAAACAAAAACACAGAGCAAAATGTTCTTCAGCTTAAACCAATTGTCACATGAAAATACCAAATAAATAGATATACATTTAAATCTTTTTTCTCTAACACACGCCTAAGCGAGTGTCTTTGTATATTAGAAGGAGCCGCAAAGAGGCGGAAAAACTGTACAAACTGTAGCAGCACTACAAGAGAAAGACAGAGAAACAAAAGAAAAGATCTAAAAAACAAGGACAAAAAGAAGAAAAGAAGAAGAAAACTATACATTTAAATCTTAGCAAAATGCTGGGTAGCACTCTAAAGATAACCAGAAAAGAAGATTAAAAAAACATTTTAGGAGTACCTCGTTGACGAAGAAGGCGTGGAACCCGTAAGGAACCCGATTCGGCAGCTCGACAACCGCCACTGGATCAGCAGACATTGTCTTGGCATCAATCACATTTACTTCAGATTTCCTGCATTCGGTCCACACCACACAAAATTAATCACATTTCTCAAGCAACTAACTAAAACCATGCGGCGGCATTCATGAGTGACGTACCCTGTGTTCTCATCATGCACAAAGAGTATCAGGTACCCATCATCTTCTTCGCCAGACACGCCCGGCACCTTGGGAATGAACACCGCCTCCGAACCGAACCTCCCAGGACCCAGGTCGTATATGCCGCTCACGTTGCCCCCCACCTCAAGCTGCTTCTTGCTGCTGTCTGGCTCGGCGTGCAGATCAAACTTTATGACACCGGTCACCTTCGCTATGCTGTCCAGGATCGTGCAGTACACATACCGCTGCTTCCTGCGTCCAATCAACAAAGTAACAGAACAGAAAATGTTTATTCATGAGTTGGTAATGATTAAAGATAACACACTTCCAGAAGAAAGCAAACTTGCGTTGAATTTGCAAGGTCCAGCAGAAGTACCTGCCGGTATAACTTTCATTAATTCGAGGAAAGTCTACAGCAGAAACAGAGAGTTGCTTCTGTGAAGCAGCGCCGGTTTTCATGTTGAATCTCATCTCATACCTAAAAAGATGTAACATTAGGCCAAGCATTGGATCGCATGGAATTTAAATAAAGGTTGAGATTGCAGGTATATACGTACAGCTCATTCCCAAAGTTCTCAAGCTTCTCGTTCTGTTCACCGTTCACCTTGTCCAAATCTGGGTTCTCAAGGCGGCAGGTAATGAGAACAACCTCATCACCCTCTTCCCAAGCATTAGCTGTGACAAAAAAAAAAAGATGCTTCTTGTGATTAGTTCACTAAGATTAGAACGAATGAAATGCTGATATAGAGTTTCAACGAAAAACACTTTCTCTTTTCGTTACATGATCCATATGTTCCCTGGCTATGCAGAATTCATGACAGATGGTACAAAAAGATTGTACATTCAGAGTTTAAGCTGAATGTTACATGTGGTATACCGTTGTGGAATATGAAGCAATTCGGGAGTTCAAACCATCTGATGCTTTTTTCATCCTTTTCATAGCGTTGGAGTATACCGAATCGAGCTTTCTTTGTAGGATCAAACTTGTAGATAAATTCACCATTCTTCACCATTTCCTTTATACAAGAATAGAGAACAATGAGACCAAACTACATAAAGGAGTGTTAACTACTTATCAATTACGGGTGCAACACATGCCTATCCCATGCTACTGTGAAAAAAATGTTGACTAGGGCATCCTTCAACAGAATGTAAAGAAATGGTACTGGGAAAAAAATGCACTGAAGGAACTTGCTAACTACTAGTGTGTAGTACCTTTGGTCGAAACATCAAAGGCAGGTCCATGAATATGGAATAATTCTCTGTGATGGCAAAGTCATGCATCATTACAGATTCCGGTATTGTTATTGGTACAGGATCAAGCATGACTCCATCTTTGGTGATGACCCGGTATGTACAATAAGGAGGTTCATGTGAGTACCCAAAGGTGAACATTTCGTCTGAAAGAAGAATAACCACATCATGTATCCAAATTTTCCTAAAAGGAATAAGAAATAGTCCGATTGTCGATAACCCTGTAACGTACCAGTAAATGGATCAACCTTTGGGTGAGCAGTGAAAGAATGTTTCAACCTTTTGTCGTAATCTAGCAACCCAAGAGTTTGCAGGTCTCCATCTTCAAGGACCTTAACAACGTCTGAAAAGAAAAATAGAAAATCACATTCTGTAATTGCATGGGCATTGCTATGGATGTGAGATTTGAGGATGATAACAAATTACAGCAGAACATAATGATTCACAATCAGTACATGTAGCTGCCAACACGACCACATTTAAGGCCCAACTATTTCCAATAGCATATGCACATGAATATAGAAAAGAAAAGTGCTAACAGACTGACAACTTACAGGGTTTATCTGCTTCTGACAGGGCCATGAGTTTGCCATGATGATATACAAATGCAGTATTAGCTGGAAAAGAAGGAAAAAGATCAACAAATTGCGAAAAAATGGGTATTTTAAAATGTAGATAGACATCATTCAGTGATTGCATGAAGTAAAGAGATACCTGTTCCAATTCCATAAGTAGCATCCAATACTTTAAGCTTTTTCCTAAGTTCTTGCATTTGGACCATAAACAATCCAAAAAATCCCTTTAGATCTCCTATCTGTAAATATTGAGGGAAAACATCACATGCGTGTACAACCAATTTTCATATATGGTCATCACTAAGCCCACCAGGTGTGGACAGTTACAGATTTAAATTAATACTTAGTAGGCGTGTTAGCCTTGAATTACTGTATGATATGACTTAAATATGATTCATGAGATTATCATGTATTGATGCCATCAGCTACAATAGAAACTGGGTCCAAAATCCTGACATACAGACATACAGTCAATGTAGCAACCAAGAAACTCAGATGACACAAGAGAGGCCTCAACAGGAATTCGAGTATCACACAAGTTGAAAACTGGCAAAGATGAACACAGTAAGAAAAAATATACTCCGTACATATTTGCAAACACCAAGCGTATACTAAAGAAAATTATGGTGGGCATCAGGTCAGTTATGCCATTAAGAAACTAAGCTGATCAGAGAGCTTCAGAAGGCCAAAATGGTGGATTTTGTTAGACGATGTATGGTATATATTGGAATGTTATTTAACAGAGTAAACAGTTGGAAGCATTAAAAGGAAAAAAAACAGAACACCGATCTTGAAAAAGTAAAACAGAAAACAAGTGGTGGTGGAGAAAGTCAAGTGTTACGTAATAATTCAGTAATTGTTAAGAAGATTCAGGTTTTCTAATCAAACAAGTAAGCTTATCTTCACCAAGTAAAAATGGTATATATTGGAACCTTGATTAACAGAATATAAAAGTTGCAAGCATGGATGAGAAAACCAGAACACAGTTGGAGATGGAGGGAACTGAGTGTCACGTAATACTTACTGAGTAACTGATAAGAAGATTCAAATCTTTTAACAAATAAAAAGTAAGATTACCTTCATAAACTTTGCTCCACCAAAATACTCTTCTTGCTTGAGGCGAGAAGTCTTCACGTATCTTGATACATATGTAGCTTTCCCATCTTTAATACGCATTGCATGGATCATTCTGTAAGGAACGATGTACAAGTTTATGTAACCGTGAGCAAAAGTTTGAACGGTATATTTGAGCTATCAAGAAACATCATGAGCAGTAGTATTTCAAACTATATGTCGAAACGCTAAAATTTATAGAATGCTGAAGTTTATGCAAACACCTTCATCTGTAGCATGGCAAATGTGGCCATGAAACATTAACATAAGTAGTATTGGTATGTAAAAAATTACTGAAAAAAGGAGAAAATAATGTGCAACGCTACAGCTAAGGTCTGCAGTATTTCAAACAGAAGAGATTATATCACATACCCGTCTCCATCAAACCTGCAAAAAAAGAAAAAACAAGATAGAAAATAAATTAGAAGGTGTGTGAGGATGAGCACTGGTGTTACAAAAAAATACTATTAGTTTACTACTAGCACAATTAAACAGTGTGCACAGTTGTGTGTGTGTTTGTGCATCAAAGCAGGTACATATAATTGTATTCGCAGTATTGAATGAAATAACAGTGCATGTTTATGCCCTTACGACTACCAAGTGATGTTTACGCTTTTGCTGGGAACAGGTGCATGACCCATATAATATCTCTTTGGTGAAGGAAGAATAGTTAGACAAGTAAAGAGTCAATACCAATGATACCCAGCTACGGGGACAAACTTTGGGTTAGGCCCCACCCTGACAAACTCTCCGTTCAAGCACTCCTGTAGACAACAGCAACAAAAAGGAATAGCATGAAGAAAAGAAAAGATAATCTAGTGAGCTGCTGACTTCATAAGAACAGGCAGTTTATCCAAGAAAGTGTATTTCATTATTTCTCACCAAATTAGCATAGAAGTTGTTCTTGCAGAGTCTGTTACCAAAAATGGTTTCTTTTTTCTCGTTTGCTGGAACAAATATAATTTTCTTCTAGAAGAAGGTTTGATCAAACTACCAGACATAGGTCGAACAAACTACTGAAGATAAAGGGTAACGAGTAAGGTAAGACAAGAAGATATGTTGGCCACAACAAGGAACTGTGCATATACTCGTGGACACATGGTTAGCAAGGGTGTGTATTTCAGTTCTCACAATGGCCTGTCAATTTGGAGTCCCAGCAAGCTGCAACATGCGTCAAATCCGGAGGTCCAGAGGCTAGAGTAACCGCGCTGTTTGAGAATGTGGTGAGGACCGTGTTATTCCTTATAAGTTATAACGGTGGCATCATAGCCATTTATCAGAGATCACTGTCTTGTGACTGAAACTTGATTCCAGATATTCAGAGGGGGAAATCCACCCCAATGTCAGGATGCAGACACATAGGGTGCGTTTGGATTGTTCCTGCAGGCCGCCCTACCGAAATTGGCTAGCCAAGTTTTTGGGTCATGATTCTGCCGCCCATGTGCTGCCAAAATTTTGGCTGGAATTGTTGAAGGGTCAATAAGTAATCCATAGGCAGCCACATAATTGGCAACAAACCAAACAGGTGGGAGGATATTTGGCATGACCAGTGTTTTTGGTTGGTAGGATGAGATTGGGACACAAACCAAACTGGCCCATGGATATAGGAGGGCAAGAACATCAGAATAATAGTAATTAGTGTCTTTTGTCCTGTAAACGGAACCGATGTTGTTGACATACAAGAAACAAGTAAAGGTACTCAGCCTGTTCATGACAAACTGGAACTTTCTGGTGTCAAACGTTTGCTGGGAGTCATAGTATAAACAAGGCGCCAAGCATTTAATTCCAGGTGTCTCTGGTGTGTTGACTAAGAGGGTCTGGAGTTTATCAATGAATACAACTATTTCATAGTTGACTAGCGATGCACCAGCACAGTCCCAGGTCCTCACCTGAGGATTTGGACCTGAATCGGTTCGAAGATCCAAAAAGAATCATTGTAAAGTAGAGGTACAGGGAAATTTTCGTCTGGCATGTGAGATTTGTTTTCATGTCAAAGAAAATATTTTGACGGCGGGCGGAGAAGAAGGGAGGGGTGCGTACCGGGAGGTGGCCGCGGACGGGGAGTCCCGCGGCGGGCGGGGTCTCGTCCTGGACGGGGGCGAAGTTGCCGGAGAGCCAGTGGAGCGGCTTGGTCTTGTCGTGGCCGAGGCGGACGACGAGGCGCTCCAGCAGGTCCACCGCCCAGGAAGCCACCCCCTTGCTCGGCCGCGGCGCCGGCACCACCACCGCCGTCCCCTTCTGAATGTCCTCCGCCGCCGCCGCCGCCGCCGCTTCTCCCATGGTGGCCGCCGGCGGGATTGGATACTGGTACTGGTGGGGGGATTGGCTGGCGTGGGAGATGCTCAGCGCATTGGTTTGTAGGCAGCCAGTGGAGGAGGAGGAGATGAGGGGAGGACGGCAATGGCGTTAGCGACAGCCGGCCGGCGTCGATAATTCAGTGGTGGTTCCTGATTGGCCGCGTCGTGGAATCTCATCGTCCAAAAACACTAGTACTAGTATTTGGATATTTTGAGATGCTTATTTGGATTCATTGAACAGTCAGTCCAGGATCAGATTGTACAATTTTTTCTACGAAATCGATTTGTCCGGCCTGCTCGCCTCACCTCACCTCTTTGGAATCATTCAAAGTCGCGATGGATTTAACAATCACCTGCTCGGCAGGTCTTGATATTTATTTGTGATGCATGTTTAATTTAGTAACAAATCTTATAACGGGTACTGGTTTTGACCCAACTTAGTTAATTACAACATTAGCAGCCGGGCAGGGTGAGTTTCTGCACCGGGTGCGTATGCACCATGTATTTTAAATGCATTTTAAACATATTTTAAAATGTTTAAAAAATATTTAAAAAATGTCTCATATATATTTTGACATGCCATGTTTACAAAGTTGTTTCAGCAAAATACGAGATGTGTTTGTGCCCTGCATAAAAAACAGCTAATAACTGCAACGCCACCACTGATTGCACCCACGTGCACCGCCCACACGACCACATCGACAAGGGCCGCCACCACCAACCTATGGCCGACGACCAGACATTTAGGATGTAGCGGAGGCTATGATCGGAGGATCCCACGCCCATTTCTAAAATGAGACCCGCCACTGCAACGGCATCGTCGGCAGGGAGTGGCCGGTGGCTAGGACGCTAGGATTTCCCCCAGGCCCTAGAGGAGGGAGACATGGGGGCAGCTTGAACCATAACATGCTCAAGTCGCTCGGAGATAGTGTGATCTTCGCTCGGAGGAAAAAAAAAGTTGACCACGAGGAAGCAACTGTCAGCCTACGCAAAGATAGTTGTTTCTTCACTCGAGAAAACTCTTTATATTACATATATTTGATGACGTTGGAACTTCAAATGCAGATTGTTGTGTTAGTAGAATTTTTCTCACAAGGGTGACTTGAGAGTTATATCGAACTCTCGGGGAATTAAGTAAGGAGTTGTCTCTTCCATCTTCATCTAGCAATCCTGCAAGATAAGATAACTAAGTATTTTTATATTTTCAGATTAAATAGTGCTGCAAGTAGAAAGTAAGCTAAATGCAATAAAAATGTGTTTTTCTTATGATTTAAATTGGACCAGGATTCATGGGATTACTTGACTATTCTCTCTTTTAAGTTATACTTCTGAATTGGGATTTATGAAAATATGTTCTTCTTATGATTTAAATCAGATTCATCGGATTACTGAATTAGGGTTTATGGAAAGGGTGTATCTATGTCTCAGTTGACTGAGATTTTCTTAAGTCTCAGTCAACTCAGAAAAGTGCAACTGCAGTTAAAAGAAAAGTGCAACTCGGTCCAGTTGCACATTTCTGGCAGAAAAGTGCAATTACACTTTTTTAACAGAAAAGTGCAACTCAAAGCACTTTTTTTGTAAGTGACTTAGACTTAAGAAAATCTCGGTTAAGTGAGAACTAGCAAAACCGTTTTCCTAAACGTAAATTCACCATGAGACCTTTAAGATTTTTTGTCCAAACCGTACATCCGGTCCATATTCAAACTTTCTAGCTACCTTCTCTATGAATGTTCGGCCTATTTTTCGATAAAGGGCGCTTTATTACTCAAAAGTTTTAAGCATTACACCTAGTCTCTGCATAACTAATATGCACATAGCGTTCGAGTATCCAGAAGAACCACAATCAGAAATTAGTAAAAAAGAACCGACTAAATTAAACAGTGTTGGCTGCAATCCGACGACTATGTAGCCACCCATGTTGGGAAATAAACTTCTTCGACCGTATTCTCCAACCGTGTAGACACCTCCGTAAAGTGGTCTCGGTCCTCCAAGCGTTGAAGCGGCGACCATGAACGGAACAAATCTGTAGACCGGTAAATGACATGCATGAGTGAATAATTTGTATCATTAAAAACCTTGTCATTTCTACACAGCCAAAGCGACCATACAACCGCAATCGCGCCCACTCTGATAAGCGTTTTATACCTGTTATCGACCCCATTAAGCCAATTGCCAAAAATATTTGAAATGCTACAAGGTGGGTATAAGGTAGAACATATCTGAATGATTGACCATATAGACCTAGCAACCCGACAATTAAAGAAAAAGGTGTTTGATTGTCTCCTCTTTGTGACAGAAAACACATTTCTTACAACCGTGTCAGTAGAGTTTCGCAAGGTTATCTTTACTATTAAATTGGAGTTGGTCGTTTGACACTCAACGCGTTTGTTGGTCGTCATTGAAACCATCCAAGCCATCCAAATCTCCCCCAATCCAAAATTTCAATGCGTTTAATGGTCGTCATTGAAGCCATCCAAATCTCACCAATCCAAAATCACCGTCGGATCACACGGAAAGTAACGATATCAAAATTCCCATCGCACGGGGGAGCGAAATGTTTTTTTCCGACTCTCTCTCTCTCTCAACGCCCACATAGTCGCTCGCGTAGGGTTTCCTCACTAAAAGTGAGCCGCCGCCTCGCCTCGCCATCCAGTGCCGTCTCCGAGCAACCGTGTAACATCCTAGGATTTGGGGCTACAAAAATAGAGGAAACAGATGTGTGCATTGCATTCATGCATAGAAAATCCAGGGAAATTTCGCGCTTTCAAATAAATAATGTCACAGTAACTGAAGTTTCACTTGACATGATGAAACTGAAGTAGCTCATCAAGTCAAGCGCTATAAACCTCAATGCGACCTTTTCTAAAACCTTATTTTGGGGTAGAGATGAATTGAACAATGTGTTAGATTAAATGGAAGTAAAACCAACTCAACAACACATTAATCAAGGATCAACCACTTGATCTTATAAAAGATCATAATATGGTATTCCGTGCAACCATATATGGATATAGATTAACCACCAAATAGAATCATAAGAATAAATCAGGAAATCATTCCTTACTTATCTTTTCCACATCCTTTTTACTAAATAAATATCCCTACCATTAACCTCATGGTATTTCTTGAACTAAACTCTTGAACTAAAACCAACACAAGATTATCATTAAACCCTAGAGATGGGAGAGGCATATAATCATCAGATAGATAAGAATCAAACTCTAAGTTATTAACACTTAAAAGTTAACAAATTACCTTTGTGTTAAACCTAGTTCAATTCTAAACTAATTACCAAATATGGTAAAACCCAGGGTCTAAAATGCATAAAAGCACATACTCTTATTTAAATCATAACTTATTAAATATATGAAATATCACAAAACTAAATTCATTTACATTACGAATTATAGTTCAAACTATTTGAATAAAATTAACTATGAGTATTTTGAAGCTCATATGATCATGCCTTGGTGAAATCAAACATCATCATTCAAAATTGGGGTATAATTCTTATTCTTGACATATTGATCCCAATTATAATATAAATACAATCACATATGATATAGTGACTCACCCACAAGCATAAAATCATTCACAAGATATTTAGTAACAAAAGTCACTTGGCTATCCAAAAACAAATCACATGAGAGGATAATACCATGCCACATATGATGAAAATATCTACATAGCTTGAATCCTAAGCTATGCCACCTCATGCTTAAAGGATTGCTATGGATGAGAGCATGACAACCAAGCACCTTACTCACCAAATCAAAACAAGAGTCACCCACCTATGTGTCATGATACTAGAGCTTGCTCAAGCCTATAAAAGGGAGCCTCACACCTCATCCATTTCATCATCTTGCACCTGATGCAAGAAAACCAAAACATTGAGCCACTCCATAAAATAGTTAGGATCAAGATGAAGCAGCTAGGAGGTGGAGGCATGCCACAAGATGCAGGTTTATCAGAATTCCTGAAGAACAAGCTACAGAAGATAGCAAGGTAGATTCTTAGGAAGACCACATATTTAGATAATCACATCATCATTTATTGAGTAGAACCCTAGATTATAATCCTAGTCCTTGTGGGGTGAGAGGGATAATTGATATAACCATATCTTCTAGTGATATTATAGGAAGCCCACACCATGATCATCACCATTGGGTAATGATCATAAACCCTAAGAACTTGAGGTAGTAGACATTAAGAACAAGTTGATCATGTCTAATCATGACTATGCTTTGGAGATATATAATTACCAATTAAACCTTAGTTGGTTAAGCAGATATAATCTCTCACATAAAATCATAGGGGAACCACTAGCAACCCTAAAACCATTTCCAATATATTAATTGGAGAAACAACGGAATAATAACAAACCTTGTATAGTTCAGATCCCTATATCAATCTAAATGATCTTGGATTGAATCACCCTATGAGTGATGAGTAAGAGCAACTCTAGCCAAAGTAATATGGTGTAAAATTCCATATAGAACCTATACCCATATTTCCAACTAACTTTTGAATTACTTGATGATCACAAGTAAAACCCTGAACCATACCCCAATTCTTGTTTGTGTGTCACTAGGGTGATCACAATTAAAACCTAGGCCATAATTGAGATTCAAACCATTTTCCATTAGGTGAATATAACTAGAACCCCATAATTGCTCACTAGTTAAATCTTATGCTTCAATTATTGAACATAAGAGGCACCTAGTGCAAAATCCTATAATTAATCCCATGAGTGGTTATCAACCACTTATCCTCATAGATCAAAACCAAACCATGATAAGAGTATTATTCACTATAAGTATCTCAAGGTTTTGTTAAAAATATAATATTAGTGCTAACCTTGAAATAGGGTTATAATAAACCTTACAAGACCTTAATAAATAGGGATTTCTATTTTCGTGCCCTCAGGTCCTTAGTTGTACTCAGTTTTCCCCAGCTCCTTAGTTTTTCCTTAATTTTCCCCAAGCCCTTGTCTGAACCGCAGAAGGAGCTCGGACGGAAGGAATCCGTTAAGTTGACCGTTCCGTGCTGACGAGTGGGGTCGTGTCGTTTGTGGGGTCGCGTCGTGTGGGACCGCGTCGTGTGGGGCTGGTAGGAAGGGACCGCGTGGGACAGGACGAGGCCGTGTTTGTGTGGCCGTAGCGTGTGGGGCCGTAGCGTGTGGAGCCGTGTGGGTCCGGGACGGGGGGCACGAGTGGTTTCTGTCTCTTTCGCCCAGATTAGCAGTTTTCAATGTACATTTTTTCCTCTCTATCGCTCGATCTCATTCATATTTGATAGCCCAAATTGGTAGAAAATCTAGAGCAGCTTCTCCTTCTGTTTTTTAACGCCATTCATTTCTTTATGCCTTCGTTTTTACCCAATCAGGTAGGAAATCTAGGGCACAAATCCAGAGAGAAAATATAGGATAAGCTGCATACATCAACCAACATAGCATAGATATATTCAGGACATATCCAAAAGTAGTACCGATAGATCCAACATAAGCTACATTTTACATGAAATTAAGCTGCTCTACAGATAGAGCAGTCACATACAGAGAGTGCAAGAGGCACGTTCAACGCCTCCGAGTAGCGCGTGTGACTCGCTTGGAGGTTGCGCAGGTGAATCCCAAGTGCTTTGTGTTTGGCCATGTACGCATGCACGTTCACGGTCCTTCCAACTCTAGCGCCACATCCGCCAATGGATTCAGCATGGTTCACCGGGGAGTTGAAGTCGGTGGCGCGGAGCTTCCTGTTGCGGAAGGGGCACTTGTAAATGCCTCGAGCAAAGGGGCCATCGTAATGGCCGGACCGCAGCCTCCCGAGGACGTGACGAGTCTTGGTGTGGAAGGACTCGTCGTCGCTCGTCGACGTCGCTGCTCTCGCACCTGTCACGTAGCACCAAAGATCGTGCAAAAAACACGGAGTCAATTGCAACGATGATGGAACGAGAGAGTGAACAAAAATCATGCATGATAATATGGGCTCGAAAAAAAGAGGTAGCCTCGGTTACATTGGACACACTTATATCCAGGATTTGAGTCAGCAAACCAAAGATCATGCACAACAAATTTGTACACACCAATTGTTTACTGACCAAACCCTGAATCAATTTATGCCCAAATATTCATCATCATCGGCACAAATCTTAAACAAAAGCAAATCACAAACACTAATAACGCAAGATCTAACACAAAAGGATCGAACTAGGAACGGACGAACGAGTAATAACGCAAGATCTAACAAAAAAGGATTGAACTAGGAACGGACGAACCGTAATAACGCTAGATCTAACACAAAATGATTGAAATGAGATAAGAACAAGGGAACAAAGGGTTACCTCCGGCTCGTTGTCGACGATGGTGGTGTCGTAGGGGTTCTCCGGCGCGTCGTACTGCGCACCGGTTCGTACGGGTCCCAATCGACGGGGATCGGACGGTGGCGGCAGCCGATGCGCCGGCTGCTACGTTGGAAGCGAGCGACAGGGGGCCGGACGGGGCGGCGGCCGATGCGCCGGCTGCTACGTTGGAAGCAGCGACAGGGGCCTGGACGGTGGCGGCGGCCGATGCGCCGGCTGCTACGTTGGAAGCAGCCGACGGGGGCCGGACGGGGGCGGCGGCCGATGCGCCGGCTGCTACGTTGGAAGCAGCGACAGGGGCCCGGACGGGGCGGCGGCCGATGCGCCGGCTGCTACGTTGGAAGCAGCGACGGGGGCCCGGACGGGGCGGCGGATGATGTGCCGACAATGGGCATCTCATTCTTCTCCATCGCCGGCGGTTTTCTTCGGGGTTTTTCTTCGGTTGTGGAGAAGATGATGGGACAGAGAGGCGGTTGCGGTGAGCCAGTGAGAACGTGCGTCGAGGGAGAGAAAGAGGGGCTCTATAAAGACGAAGGTGGCGTGTACCGCAACACGCGTCCGCTATGCACGGCTGCAGCGTGCACCGCTACACGAGTCTAACCCTGGGACGTTTGGTGTACTCGGTTATAACCTCGGGTCTTATACGGAAATTTTATCTGTACTCAGTTTTCCCCTCGAGGACTTAGACCGGCAAGTGCAATATACTCAGTTTTACCCTCAAGTAGCTGGTCAACAGAGAGTCAACAAATGAGATTAACATAGCTAATTGAGTCATTTCATGCGCAAAAAAATCCGAAAAATAAAAACATAGTGGCAACTACTCATGGAGTCTTCCTACGCAACCCGACACCTAGAAAACCTTAACAAACATATATAAATCAAGTTTTACCACAAATTGCCACTTCTCGGAATCACTAGTGTAGCTATGAAGATGCATGGTTTTCCACCCAAACCCCTTTGCAAAACATCTTTCCCAAAACATAGTTTGTCTAAATGATGCCATAATTGTCACACTCATGTATATTTGAATTGCAAATAATTTGATGTAGCCCAATATGAATTATATTGTACAAAACACACATTTTTCATTTTGTAATTCTTTTGTTTGAATCCCTTAGTCTATTTACTATTTATGTGCCCTTGGATTCTTAGTACTACTCGGCTTTGCCCTCAAGTACTGTCACAAATGCTCTGAGAAGCCCAAACTTATCCTGATTGGTTGAGCCGTTGTCACACGGATCGACTCCACGAACCGTTGATCCACTGATCTAACGGGCAGTATACCCCTATCCGTCTCTTTGTGGAAACCTCTCTCTCTCTCTCTCTGTCGGTGGAGAATGCAATAACGAGTTTGCCACTTAATATAGTTTGGGATATAGTATTGGTATAAATATGAGGCATACATATTTGCGGATTTCGGTGATTGCATTATTTGTCAGCCCTCTAACAATTATCAACTATCTTGAGCTGTCCTTTTCTTTTAGGGAATATAGTTTGGGATATAGTATTGGTATTTTGAAACGGCCTAAAAGTGGTATAATTTTGTTATAAACATGAGGCATACATTTTTGCGGATTTCGACGATTGCATTATTTGTCACCCCTCTAACAATTATCAACTATCTTTAGCTGTCCTTTTCTTTTAGGGAATATAGTTTGGGATATGGTATTGGTATTTTGGAAAGGCCTAAAAGTGGTATAATTTTGGTATAAACATGAGGCATACATATTTGCGGATTTCGGGGATTGCATTATTTGTCACCCCTCTAACAATTATCAACTATCTTGAGCTGTCCTTTTCTTTTAGGGAATATAGTTTGGGATATAGTATTGGTATTTTGAAACGGCCTAAAAGTGGTATAATTTTGTTATAAACATGAGGCATACATTTTTGCGAATTTCGGCGATTGCATTATTTGTCACCCCTCTAACAATTATCAACTATCTTTAGCTGTCCTTTTCTTTTAGGGAATATAGTTTGGGATATGGTATTGGTATTTTGGAAAGGCCTAAAAGTGGTATAATTTTGGTATAAACATGAGGCATACATATTTGCGGATTTCGGTGATTGCATTATTTGTCACCCCTCTAACAATTATCAACTATCTTTAGCTTTCCTTTTCTTTTAGGGAATATAGTTGGTAATTTCGGTGAATGCACACACTAACTTTGAAAACAACTACAAGTACATGTAACTGAATAATGGATTTGTAACAAGGTATCCCTTGTAACAACTTCTAGCGCACGGTGAGCAATGATAAGAATCCGATCGTAATTATACAACAAAAAAAAACAACCAGCCATCGGATTAGCTTGCTTCTTCAACTCGATCAGTCTGCCTTAATCGCTTGTTCATTTTCTTCGAGTTCTCCCTTCACTTCCACCGGTTCCGCATTGGGAGCATTAGGCATAATCGGAAGGTCCCTAATCGGAACGGCTCCTCTCTCCGCCGCATTCTCTACGGCAAGTCCCCCCTCCCAAATTGCGCCCCCAATAGCGCCAATTGATTCCTCGCAACCGAAGCCTCCGAACGTACACATTGATCCACTCGAAATGCCCGCATTTCTTCAAGATCCGAAAACAACAACGTGAACCCTAAATCCCAAATTCGAGGGAATAACAAGAAAATCGAGAGAAAACGAGAGAAATTGGAGCGAGATCTAACCTTATCCCCCTCTCTATATGGCAAGCTCTCGCATGCAACGAACTCACGTCCACGGTTGCCGTTCTCGTCCGTCTTACGGATCGACCGCCTCGCAGGCTCCTGGCGTGGGCGGTCGGGGCATCTTGTCAAAGGCACGGGTCCATACTCGCGGCCATGAAGAACGGGAGGTCGAAGAGAAACTAGACATCACCCGCGTGCCGGAGAAGGGCTGCCGGCCGGCGGAGAAGAAGAACAATGGGGCGCGGAGAAAGAAAGGGGAAGCAATGGCACGGGCACGGGCGCGGGGCTAGCTCGGGCTCCCATTTTGCAACGGTCACCTAGGTAAGCTGTGGGTCCGGCGCGCTAACGTGGACAAGTTGTGGGTCCCACGATGATCTGGATAAGTGGAGACGTGTCCACTGCGGGGCACCAACAGGTGGCCCCACTTGCCGCGCACCAACCAACGTCAACTAAACGGGAATCCTCCGTCCGAGCTCCTTCTGCGGGTTACAGACAAGGGCTTGGGGAAAACTGAGGAAAAACTAAGGAGCTGGGGAAAACTGAGTACAACTAAGGACCCGAGGGCACGAAAATAGAAATCCCTAATAAATAAGTGCTCACATAAAATCATATGCAAATGACCACATTCTCAAATAATAGATCAAATCCTTAGAAAGATTTAGGTACAAGAAATCATGCCATTAAGTCACCTTCTTAATAGAAATCCATAAATAAATATTACTTGGCAACTTGTTTCTTACAAAGTAATACCAAATAAAATCCTACATATCACTAAATAAGAAAACTATCATTTGGAAAATAATTTGAATCTTTCCAAGATGATATTCAAATTCATGCCCATATGGATACTTAATTCAAATCCAAATAGTAATTAATAAACCAATGTTTCAGTAACCATATTAAAATTTATAATACACAACAATAATCTTTAAATTGTCTTGGATGAATTACATCAGATTTCAAACAATAAAGTTTTACAAAACAAGATTTAATTCAAACAAAATTTGAATTAACAAAATGGAAAACAAAGATAAAAGAAAAAGGAGAGAAACCTCACCTGGCCGAGCAGCCCACCAGCAGCCCATCAACACCAGCCCAACACAGCCCATCGCGGCCCAGCGTACCGTTTCGCTTGGGATAAGACCGAAGACGAGGTCATCGTCTTCGTCTTCGTCTCTGCTTCGCTCGCACGCACGGGAGAGGGACACGGCGACGAATTGAGCCACGTCCCGACGCCATTGTGGACCGCGCGACCGTCAACGACTGCCGGTGGCAGTATAAATACATGGGAGGAACCCTAGAACCTGGATTTTCTTCTTCTCGCCGCTATCCCGAAACCCTAACACGTCAGCAACTACACCGCCACATCGATTCCGACCACCCCGCAGCCCGCCTTTGAGCTCAGGAGGAGCGCCTCGACGTCCTCGTTCATCTGGTAGGTTATAAAATGTGATCATGTTACTTTCTTCTCACTTATAGATCCATAGCTAGCAACCCAATACATATCTTGGTTCACATGAAATATAGAAACCTTATTACTAATGAATTGGTATTCCATGTATGCATATCAATACAACCTAAAAGTAGGACCACCTAACTGTAAACCTAGTTCCTAATACCAAGGCCATCACCCTTAATTATCCATATTTAGTATCACCCCATTGTGATGAACTCCAACCATATCCAATATTTTGCATCACATAACCATACCCAACTAAACCCTACTAGTATTAAATATTTAAGAACCATCCTATTTAGGAAGCAACTAACCTTACTTAGTGAATCCAACAGCAAACCCTAGAAGCCCTAATCCTTAATTCAAATACTTCTCATTACTTAAGAATTATGTTCTTAAAAAGTTATTCTTTTGAAGTAGATAAAGAGTAGTCAACAACCCTGTCTAATAGGACCTATAGACCATAGCCAGCTATCACCAGTAAGATATAAACAACCATGGTAGCAACCAATTATAATCAATTGCTTAGTATGCCCTTGCTTAACCCAAACCATGCAACCATTACATGACTAGGAACTCAATCCCACCTTAGTGTGATCCATATAATACTTAATTAGGAAACTCAATTGAGACCCATGGTAAACCATTGAAGCAAATAGTTTCTACTTAAAATACCTATTATTTCCTAATTAACATGTTCTTCAAAAGTTATTCTTTTGAAGTATATAACAAGTAATCATCAACCATGCACTATAGGACTTAAAATTGACAACTGCTCTTTACTTATTATACAACTACTATCCCTTGGTGTGTATGCTTGTTATTATGCATTCTACTACTTGTTTATGATTCTAAAGATAACAAAACTCTAATAAGAACCTTGTTTGTGGAATCACTCGAAAAGTGCAACCCATCCTAAACCAATCATTCCAACTCACTAATCGTAAATCATCGGGGTTAGGTCATGTGACGCCCCGAAACCGGTACCATGAGGATCCCAGCGAATCCGCCGAAATTCTCACGATATCGATCCAGAGACGCCCCCCGACACGACTTGCGCGACAGATCACACACGTGATGCCGGAGGAATTAACACGAGCGGTAAAATTACAATAGGATTACAATAGAGCCCACAAGAAACAAATATATTACAACAACGACTCCAATGAGTCAAGATACAAATATACAACATAAGATCCAAATCATACAGAAGATCAAATACGTCCGAGTACGGACAAGATACAAATTGGACAAAGAGTCCTGAAGATAACCAATGGCGTACATAACCCTGCCTAGGCCAAGCCGGAAGGGTAACCTTGCTAACGTCGTCTTCATCGAACATATCTTCATACCAGCCCGGTTATGTCCCAAAGAAGCAGCAATAAGTACGGGTTCGTACTTAGCAAGACTTCAAGACGTATAAGCATTCGTCAACCAGTCGTCCTTTGTACTTGAGGTACGCATGAGACTTAGAGGATGCAAGAGGAACTTCATAGGCAATATGGTGGGGTTAAGCGGCAGTGCCCATACGCACGATCGACCCACTTGCGACAGGTGGATATCACGACTCGCACTCTCCATCACGACAACAATGTCCAGGAAGCCACCTAACCAAGTTGAACCCGTATCAAAGTCCGGCCGAATCTCCGAAGCGGACCTAGGCACGTTGCGCCAGCGTACTAGGTGGTTTAAACACACACTGGGGCGATAAACCACTTCGCAGCGGCTCCGCGTCCTATACGTGCATACCAGAAACAAGGGATACAAGGCACCCAGGGGCTTCCCTAAAGTAAAGAAGTAACAGGCTGGCATGCACGCAAACAACAAATGGTAAAACATTACAAAGTAGTTGTGGCCACTGGACAAAGCTGTAGATTCCGGCAGTGGTCGAGGGGAGACCCAAAAACATACCCATGTGTGGTTAGAGTGCTCAATCTCGGAACAGATAACAAGAACTCGGATCCTAGGGGACATTAGTGAGTCAAAGTTCCAATGCTTTCGCAAAGGGGCTCACAGATGCCTTTGCTTACCATTTTAGTTATTAACAATAAGTAAAGCATGATTATCTCCAACAAATATATCCATAAGCCATGTGTCATGATTCCCCAACAGATAACCCGATAAGATAACAACAACGGTAACAAGATAAGACAGCACTAGCATGCACTACGACTCGCAAGGCAGACCCGAAACCAAACAATACCTGTAGGTGGTTGGTGGAAGCAATATGAGCTGCTTGAGGTAACAGGTGGATAGGACACGTGACAAGAACGCAACTTAAGGCTAGCATGAGGGAGAAGGCAAAATAAAATAGGTGAGCGACTTCAAAGGCAGAAGTATGGGAAATGCTTGCCTGTTAAAGCTTGCCGAGGGACATCCGGAGAACTCGTCGTATCTCACCGCCACTTCGCGATCCTATTCGGGAAGAAGCAAATTCTGGAACACACAATGCATGCAAGTCTTACTACTACAGATAAAGAAGATCCAGCATGAGCAAGATGATATGCATGACATGATAGCGATGGTGCAATGCAACTTATCCATATTAAGCGGAATCGGAATCCCGACAAACAAATTAGGTTGGAGTTGCATATCTACCGTCAAAGTTAAGTGTTGATTAGTATGGCATAACATGGCATTGGTGCGCTACTTCAATATTAAACGGAGCGGGGAAAACCATATTCGGAATCCGAAATACTCCGCATATATGTGCGGTGAAATGCATAAAATATCACGGCGCGACATGATGCGAGATGCAAACAGATGCATGGATGGCATATTAATGTTCCTCTCATTTTTCTGATCAATTTTCATATATAACACATTTCATTTGGATTTACCATTTAAAAGTTATTGAGAAAATAGGTTTTCAGCATTTAAATTATAGAAAACAACTTTTATTAATTGGAAAAGGACCTGGAAACAAAGTTTCGGCCAGGGGAGGGACCCCGGGTTAGATTTCAAAACATACAAGGGTTTTCCATAAAACGGTTAAAGGTGAGGATGGCGGGTTGATACTGAAAACTTTGCAGGGGGCCTTTTGCAAGAAAAACTGGATCTGGATCTGAGGGGGAGATGCTCACCGGACAGGGTTCTAGCCACGGAGGCTGACGAGGGGGGCCCAATGCCACGCTGGATGCCACGCTGGCAAACCTTCCGTGCACGCACCGAAGGTGCTCGACCGAAAGGGATGCCGCGCGCGTTCCCATGGCGGTGGTCACCGACGCCCAGACGTGGCGCGCACGGGCGATGTAGGGCGTCCCTGGATGCGTGTGTCGACGCGTTCGACACGGGAGATGAAGGGGAGTCCGACGGTGGTGGTTTTGGCGCCGGGGAGCCACCGGAGGTAGGCCGGCGGCGAGCATCTGCGGGCAGCGGAGGAGGTCAACCCGGGTAGCACGGTGTGGAACCAGAAACAGAAGGGGAAGGGGACCAGGAGGTTGCGCGGCTCACCAGGAAGCTGTGCATGGGGTCAATTAGGACGGGGAGGAACGGACGACGACGCCATCTTCGTTTTTCGTTGCCGGGGTTGGAGAAGAGACGAGAAGAACTTTTCGAAATCATGCTCGATTCGTGGCGTTGTTGGGTGGAGGAGGTTCAGCGTGACGAGACCAACCTCCTGATGACCTTGGATTGGTGAGGGGCGGCCGGAGGCGACGGGACGCCGGTGTGGCGAGATGGGGTTTTCTCCCTCTGATTCCTTGGCGTGGATGAGGGGAAAGGGGAAAGAGAGGGAGCAGGTGGGCGCGGATGAGGACGAGAGGTTGCGGCATGGTCCAGACATAAAGCGAGAGAGAGGGGGAGGCTCACATGGGGATGGCGCTGATGTCGCTGTCCTCTACCATGTCGTGCCAAAGATGAGTTCGACGAAGGAAGGGGAAAAAGAAAGTGGCCTCTGTGAAGGGGTATGCGGGCTCAGTGGCTGGGCTGCGCGTGTGAGAGAGAGAGGAGCAGGCCGCCGGGAGCGAGATGAAGCCCAAGGATTAGGGGTTAGGTTTTCGTTTCCTTTTAATAAACCATTTGAAAATAAATTCAATTCTATTTTGAATATTGAGGAATGAGAATGAGGTTCAAAAACTAGTTTATAAAATATTTAACTTATTTGTAACCAAAACAAAACACATTATATTTCCAAAGCTTAATTGTTTTTGAAAATGCTTAATTATAAAATAGGGAGTAAGAGAGGGTTTAGGGTTTATTACATGGAAAAGAGAGAGAAGGGTTTGTTAAAACCATATGAGAGGGAAAGATCGATACTAGAGTTTATAAAATAATTTTATTTTATTAAAAGCATGGATGATATGATGCATGAGGACATGATGATGCACGAAAGAAAAAGAATAGGCAAAATCTATAGGGGTGCTACCTTGGGCCGTTAAAATCGACACCACTAACAAGGAACCTCACCCCGAGGTTCCACGTCAAGCCAAGGGGGAGTTGGTTAAACTATCGAGTCTTCTTGTACCATGTTGACAATCACCCGACCACGAGGTGGAACCTTCTTCTGGCGAAGTGTTGATCTTCTCGATACCACTAACAAGAGTTGTTGCTCCAGGTTGATTGGTCGACACCACCAACAAGGGTTGTTGCTCCGTTGTTGATGATGTAGTTGCGGCCGAATTCTTCGAAGATCGAACCTACTAGGTTAAGGAAAAGATCGTCCAACCCACGTCGGAACCTAAGACTTGGAAAACGTAGATAAGAGAGAAGACTCAAAACTCGCATAGGTAAGATGAGAAAGAATATAGATAAGGAGAAAAATCAAGAGCTAATCAGATCTATCCAACGAATTTTCGAAAGTAGGTTTTGATGCTCTAAGCTAAACGACCATTGGCAAGGTTATCCTATAGGCTGGACTAGTGTGGTACCGTTAACCTGAGGCTCTGATACCAACTTGTGACGCCCCCGGAACCGGTACCATGAGGATCCCAGCGAATCCGCCGAAATCCGCACGATATCGATCCAGAGACGCCCTCCGACACGACGTGCGCGACGGATCACACACGTGATGCCGGAAGAATTAACACGAGCGGTAACATTACAGTAGGATTACAATAGAGCCCACAAGAAACAGATATATTACAACAACGACTCCAACAAGTCAAGATACAAATATACAACATAAGATCCAAATCATATAAAAGATCAAATACGTCCGAGTACGGACAAGATACAAATTGGACTAAGAGTCCTGAAGATAACCAATGGCGTCCGTAACCCTGCCCAGGCCAAGCCGGAAGGGTAACCTTGCTAACGTCATCTTCATCGAACATATCTTCATACCTGCCCGATTATATCCCAAAGAAGCAGCAATAAGTACGGGTTCGTACTTAGCAAGACTTCAAGACGTATAAGCATTCGTCAACCAGTCATCCTTTGTACTTGAGGCACGCAGGGGACTTAGAGGATGCAAGAGGAACGTCATAGGCAATATGGTGGGGTTAAGCGGCAGCGCGCAAGCACTAAAAACCTATAGAGACACTTTACAACATTCGTCTAAACATAGAAGGTGAGAGAGCGCATAACTAACAGTTCTATACTCTGCAAACATAACACAACCGATGTATTCTCCCCTCGCAAGGAAGTACTTACAAGGGCACTCACACGGTTGTCAAGTTTTAACCATTTATTATTGAAGTTGTGCTAACTTACTACGCAAGTTATTATTAATGAAAACAGGTGTAAGTTGTCTATGGTCGAGTCATACAGCTCCAAGTCGTCCATAACCGCGGACACGGCTTATCGATAAGATGTAACCCTGCAGGGGTGCCCAAATGTGCCAGTGGATTACAAAAGGGTGGGTATGCAGGGTCGCGGGAAGGCCCAGTGATTGGCTATGACTTATACCTGGGCCTCACACCAAAGGAAGTGTGGACAGGGATATACTCCCGGTTGGCAACAAGGATAAGTTCTCCTATGGGTAAAGTAACACACCTCTGCAGAGTGTATCAAATTGTGTCTTGTCACTCCCTGTTCCGGGTTTGGAACCGCGAACGCTGCTGGAAAGTAACTCCATGAAGTTCTAGCAACCGGTGAAGGCTGACGGACATAGCTCTTCAGAATAAAAGCAACCTTTTGAAGAAATGTTTACAAAAAACTTGCATTGCCTATAACTTTCTGGTCTATGGTTGTAGCTAGTGTATTAAACACCTCTTTCCTATAATGAACTTGTTGAGTACGCTCGTACTCATCCCACCTTAAATCCCCTGCTTATATATGGAGGCATCGAAGGAGGATCTACAGTGCAACTGGAAGGCCGATGAGTCAACAACTACTTCAAGGGATAGGACCTTGTCAGAAGAGTCAAATACCACATCCAACAAGGAGAAAACCTAGATTAAAAATAGAAGGGAACTAGCTCCCTAAACCTAGCTCCTATTTATCTAGAATCCAGTCATAGACTCTATAGCTAGTCAAATTCTTCAAAGACAGAGATCGTGATAAGATTAGACTACGGGTCATTCTTCTGGAGTTTATTTGACGTCTTACCTCATTGTAAAGTAGGAGGCTATGTTGATCGAGTCGGTGTTGTAATTCTATAGACATGACTTGGACCCGCATATGTTTCTGTTGTACCACTCTGAGTGATGTAATACTAGTGGAACGGTGTTTCATTGGTGTTGTTTCAACGACTTGCATACTAGACCATGCAGTGTTATGCTGGAGCACCACAAACCCCCACTCCACCTCTCGGTTCCTCCGCGAGCGAACCCCGCCTCATGTGTCCACTTTTCCCGGCCGTTGCCCCTCCTGGTCCCCGTAGCTCCCCAGCTCACACACGACGATGATGGCATGAAGCTTAGCAACGACGAACTTCTCCAGGCACTGCCACCTGTGCCCCGCCCAAATTCCCTATCTGTGGAGGATGTCCAGGAGACAAAATGCACGACCCCAGGACATCGTCGCCCTGCCCAACTCGAGGATGTTGTCGCTCTCCACTCCTCAGCCCCTGCACGCGTGTACTCGTCGCGACCCTGCATGGCTCGAAGATTCCGCTGCCCCTGCATGCATGCCCTCACTGCCGCCGTATGCGCCGTCGCCCTGTCGGCCGAGAGGACGCCGTTGCATCTGCTGTTTGTCGATAAGGCCACTGGCCCACTGCAGTGAGATTATTCGATTAAAGGTGGGAAAATCTTTGTCCTGTTAATTTGTTCTTGTCCATAATTACTATTTTTATTTGGTTCCATATTCGAAGGTGGATTGTCCTATTTGTGTGATTCATAATGTTAGCGCAATATTTTTCTGAACCTACACATCAGGAGATTGGTCTAGAAAAAATTGAAGGCATGAGCAGATGTTATGTCCATGAGCAGGAGGAGGATCACCCCCACCTGCAATCGCTCTCGACCTCAAGCTTTCTTTGTTGCTAACTATCTGAAGAGCTGGGAATTCGGTGGATTGGGTCGACTAATATTGTGGCTCTTGTGTTGACCTCGAGCACCAGGATGGGAGAGGTACCCTTTTCATCGGCTGGTAACCTGGTGCAACCCATGCTGGCCTCTTGCAATAACTATATTGTCTTTCGATCATGTATACCTGGACATAGATTTTTATTTCCTTCCATAACAAGGATTCTAAAGCACTTCTTTTACTTCTGCAACACTTATTCTAAAGCACTTCGTTGCATAATGTTTAACCTCGAACTTTTAGGATTGCCTCATGAAAGCATAGGATTGCCATGGCCCATGGGTCCTTCCATTGAGTCTGGGTCATCTTATCACTGGGGTCCTTAATTCCTTATATGGTTTTCTTTACATTTTTCGGATGGGTGCATAGTATACTCCATCGTTTGGAGTAGTTCTGCTTGCATAATGACACATATAGATGATTGAGGTGTATATTTTTGAGTTATTTACCAAAGTCGCTTCATATAAAAAGGCTATTTCAGAATGAGATTATTTAACTAATGTAGAAACAGTGATGCATTCATCCTCTACTCCAACGAAGATCAAATAAGAAGTCGGAATTATGCGTAAAAGAGGATCTGCATTGAACTATGATGCTTGGAATGAAACTCTTTCAATGGCACTGGATGCATGTTTTCTGAAATGAGCATGTCGAAGAGTGGAACTAAGACGAATAGTTCTGTTGCAGGTGATGCAAAATTTACCGGTAAAGCTAAATTTGTTGCTAAGGTTAAGGAGATGGCTCAGGATCAGAAACATTTAGGTGACCAGGTACAAGATTATCTCAATTTTATATTAAGAGAGGATTTTATGCTCTTGCCTTAGCACCCATTTAATTAATTCACTTGAATTAAAATGGGGTGACATGATTACTTTCTTACTGTGAGAAAATATGTGTTTTACAGTTTCTGGGACAAAGGTGATGACAATTAGGAAATAATTTTTTTACTGTTCTTCCTTTTTGTTGAGAGTATTTTAAGGTGATGGAGCATAGCAACTGGAGAAGAATGCGAAGATGGAGTAGAGAACATCCAAGAAGAATGCGAAGACAGAGTCAGCATTTCTGGTGTAGCTGCTAACCATCTCCGCCACAAAATGCCTCATATGCAGCCTCATATGTCATGGTCTTCATGTCTCTATTTGAATCACATACTTTGTGTTTATCGTGCCAAATAAGTACATCACACTTATATGTATGGATACACTTTAGTAAAGGGGTGATACTAAATATAGAAAATATTCAACTAGAAATCATAAAGTGAATCATAAAGTGACTTAGAAGTGGGTCTTGAAGAAGTTCTAAGAAAAGTGAAATTTTAGTCAAGGGTTGTTCCTTTTGTTGAATTATAGATATTTGCAAAATTAGCAAAATAGATTCTTTAAAATACTGTGTAGCTATTTCTGTCTATACACAAGCATAATATGACAAATAACTTGAGATAGCCGTAGCAACGCATGGGCATTCAGCTAGTCCTTAGTTAGAATCACACCCCGACGAAGATACCATGCAAAGATATTTGTTTTAAGAGTAATCTTCATCTTTCAGATGGATTTATTATTGACAACCGGTTGAGTGGGCATGATTAATGCTTTGTACATGGAGCTTACCGAGAATACACCATTCTTGGTGAGGCTCCAACGAAATTCATCAGTCCTGCACCAGCTGAATTGAAGCTAACCCTCAATTCAATCCAAGCAGCTAGCCGGGGACCGATAAGATCACGCCTGAACGTCATAGAGGGCGAAGAAGTTTCCAACACCTTCTGCAAGGTATCTCCCTTATGTCGAACAATATTATACAAGGCTGGACATTGTTCGCGAAGAGTGCTTGTTCCCGACCACCTATCCTCCTAGAACCGTATCTCAGACCCATTTCTAATGGAGAAAGAACCATATGGGAAAAATGCTTTTTAGTTGCCATAATGCCAGCCCAAAAGTGTGAATCTCCTGGTTTCCAAAGAACCCGAGAGATTTCATTTGAACCTACATACTTTTTCCGCAATAGTTGTTGCCATACATCATCATCAGTTAACAACCTGGCAAGCCATTTTCCTAGCAAGATCTTGTTTTTAACCTCAAGCTTTGTTGTGTCTAGCACCTTAGAACATAGTGATTTGAAGAAATTGGATAGTTCAACAACAACAAACATGATATGTTCACTAGGGTAGCAACTTCTCAATGCTAGTGGAAGAAGGTGTTCAATTAAAATATGGCAATCACGACTCTTTAGACCAGTGAACTTGCATTCTTTCATGTCAACACATGTAGAGATATTAGAGGCATATCCATAAGGCATCTTGATGCTTTTAATGATTGAACAAAGAATCTCCTTACTCTCTCGGGACATTGTGAACCAAGCATCAGGCATTGTGTAGCGGCGATTGTCTAACTTTTCCGAATGAAGGTCAGGTTGAATTCCTAAGTCAATCAAATCCAAACGTGCATCAACATTGTCTTTTGATTTTCGATCACCTAGTAGAGTTCCAGTGAGATTATCACAAACTTTTTTTTTCTATATGCATCACATCAAGGTTATGACGCAATTTCAAAAACTCCCAGTATGGTAGTTTAAAAAATATGCTTTCCTTCTTCCACCAGTTCGGCAGTTCTAAGGATCCTTTTCCTTATTAGAATCCTCTAAACTCATTCCTTCTCCGCCTCTTGTGTTTGAACTCTCTCCCTCACCACTCCTCTTTCTTTTCTTTTTCTCTTTCTTCTTGGGATTTGTTGCCATATTTGATTTTTTATTCAGCTTCCCCAAAATGAAAGTTCTTCCACGCAACTTAGCAAGGACTGATGTCCCGCTTGAAATTTCAGGGGCAGTCCTATGTTCAACATCTTCATAAAATGGTTGCTTCTTCCTACGGAAGGCATGATTGATTGGCAGCCAACGACGATGATCCATGTAACAATACTTGCGCCCCTTTTTAGCCATTTAGATGATGTGTGCTCAGCACAGTTTGGACATCCAAATTTTCCACTGGTGCCATAGCCAGCCAAATAGGCATATGCAGGAAGATCTAGTCCACAACAATGCAGCACGTAGGGAGAATTTTTGTTTAGTGACCACATCATATGTATCTACCCCTGCCCACAACTGCATTATCTCATCAACTAATGGCTCGAGATATACATCTATGTCATTTCCTGGGCCTTTTGGACCTGGAATTAACATTGACATGATGAAGTTTGATTGCTTCATACACAGCCAATGTGGCATGTTATAAGGAACTAATATTACTGGCCATGTGCTATGCTTACTACTTGCCATTCCAAAAGGGTTAAATCCATCGGTCGAAAGTCCAAGGCGAATATTACGAGGATCGGCTTTGAAATCTGGAAATAGATCATCAAATTTTTTCCAAGCTTCACTGTCAGCTGGATGACGAAGTTTTTTATCATTTGTTCTCTCCTTGGCGTGCCACCTTGCATCTTGTGAAGTTTTCTCAGTTGAATAAATTCTTTGAAGCCTTGGTATCAAAGGGAAATAACGGAATACTTTTGATGCTTTCTTCTTACCTTCTACGACTTCGCCTATCACCCCCTTTATCTTTTTAGTCACCCAACGAGAGGATTTACAGATGTGGCAAGACCTCACCACGATAAAGCATGCAATCATTTGGACATGCATGAATCTTCACATAGTCTAAGCCTAAACTCTTGACTATTTTCTTTGCTTGGTAGTAGCTTGTTGGAACATTGGACCCATCTGGCAAGGTGTCAGCAAACATCTTCAGTTGTGCCATGAATGCTTCTTTGCTTGATCCATATGTGCATTTATCTTGGTATAATTTCACAATGAAAGACAGTTTGGAATGATTTTTGCAGCCTGGGTACAATTCAGCTTGTGACTCATTGTTAGGTTCAGGTACATCATGAACTAGTGTTTCCTGATTATCTACGTCATTGTAACATCCCAAAAATTTCAAAAAAACAAACAAAATGAATTTCCCTAGTTCCAAATTTTGGAACCAACAAAAACTTTTATTAAATTAAGTTTGATACTTAGAGATCTTCTTTAATTCTTGCGCTATTGCCATTTGCTTGTTTAATTAGATTTTTGAAATATTCTTAAACCCTAAACCTCACGACCATTCACCTTCTGACTCGAGAGGACGTCGACATTAGCCAGGACCAGCGCGCCCAGACACGCCCAGAGAATGCCCACGCGCGCCACGGTGCGCATGGTGACGTCCCTGGACGCGCCAGAGCATCGCCATGCCCCGTCGCCTCACACCTCCCCTCGCTCTCCCCAGGCACCAGTCGCTTCGCCACGATGCCCTCTACCTCCCAGACACCGCCATTTGGCCACGGACCCGCTGGAGACGACGCAATCATCCACGACTTTCCGCCGCTGTACTGCCATGACTCGAGGACGATGACGACGCGACCTTTCCTCCTCTGGCCGCACCACGACGTGCGTTAGCCTCGCCTTGACGTCGCCAACAATCCACGCCCATGCCTTGCCTCTTCGTCGCCCTGGAACGACGAGCTCGTCGTCGACCCTTCACGGCACCCCGCAGCACCCCCTCGCCCTATAAATAGAGACGCCCTCCGATCAAATTGAGCACGCCAACCTTCCTCCCTCATCTCACTACCTCCCCTCGAGCAACGCCGCCCACCAATTTAGGCCGTAGCCCTCGAATCGCTTGCCGGAGCTCCGCCAGCACCCCTGCTACCTCGCCGGCGACTGGATCCCCCATTGGAGCCGCTGTTGGTGCCAAGAGCTTCACCACCGTCTTCCACGACCTCCGCCCACCTCGCCGACGCTCTCCCGCCACCAGGTAGCTCCCCGACCCCCTATGCAGGCCGCCGGTAGGGTTCCTTCTCCGGTGAGCCTCGTCGATGATGAGGATGGCCGCCAGCCGTCGATCCACGTTTTAATCCTACAGCCTCAGCGCGGCGTACCGATTCGCCTGTGAGCACCCGCTGACAAGCGGGGGCCACCGTCAGGCAGCCCGCTGAGATGCTGGGCCGGCCCACCTCTTTCCCTCGCTGTGCAGCCCACTAGACTTCCCGCCAGCCCACGTTTCAAACTCAAAATTTAAAATAGATAGATATTTGAATACAGGTACCAACTTCAAAATTGCCTAGTTTCAAATCTACTTGGCCATTTTTAGTGAATTTCATATGGTTGGAAAGCCTGTGAAATTATCTATCCAATGCCACTGGTTTCAAACCAATATCTGTTGTAGAATTAAAGTAGAAAAATAAACAAGACAGGGACTTTTCTGCCTTAGAATAATTATTAAAAATCAACCACAAATGCTTTTAAGTTAATTCCAACTCTATAATTCACATTTCACTTGTACTAATGTTTCTGCAAAAATATGCCATGCTTACTTTGAATGATTATGGCCTAGTTTAATTAAAGGACTTTATGGCTATTGCTAGTCAAAGATATTGTCCAAAACTATTAATAAATCTTATGGGAGTGTTCTCTCATTTAAATCTTGTCATCACCAATTCAAAATGAGGTAGAGACTCTGGTCATTTAGGTCTCATAAGAATTGTTGATGATATTAAATCTTTACCATGTTAGGACTTAAATGGTATGAGGTGTTCACCTCATTTAAATCATTTTCTTAAATGATAAGTGTGAATAGGTTGACTTTGGTCAACCTAGGTCACATATTATTCATGAGAGAAATTAAATCTTAATAAGATAATGAGAGGAAATTATTTCTCTAAGTAATTAAAAGTAACACCTTAATTAGCATGAGAGGAAATTATTTTCTTAAATAAGAAAAACACATCTACCCACCTAATAGTAAGGTGTGATACTAGTTTGAGTTGTGTGAATCATGTGTGCGCTTAGTTTAGTAAATAAGTTTGGTATGATGATTGTGTACCCCGTATTCGTATTTTAGACGCTGGTACCGGAGACTATCAGGAGGAGGAGGTCTTCTACCAAGAGGAAGGAGAAGAGAACTTTGACCACCACCTCAACCAAGGCAAGATAATACTCTTGCAAAGTGCAAATCTCACCATGAGCAAGGCATTACCCCCATTTACTTTATGCTTATGATCCTATCTCCCAGTTTTACTTTACAAGCTTTATTTACTTCTGTTTTATCAAAGTACTTTTTGATTCCTGATTCACTTGGTTAGTATTGGATTAGTACAAGAGTATCAAAGTTAGCCTAGAAGCAAAGCAAATTACTTAGCACCCCTCATACCTAGATGCTAGTGCTAAATTAAAATTGGCTATTCTAGATGGGAACTTGTGTGTGTGAAATGACTTTGAAAACCTTGGAATGATGAGTCATTCTATTGAAAGATTTTGAAGGTGAATATGACTTGTGAATGACATGGTGAATTTTACCAAAACTGATGGTTGGGTTCGGATGCGATACCATTCCAATTTTACAAGTACCCCCACAATACCTGAATCTGGGTAAGGCTTAGCTGGAAATTTATGTGTATTCGTATGGGTTCCCTCTAAAACAAGCGTCATCGGGGTTATGCCGGAGGCTTCCTCTACAACAAAAGGAATGATGTGAAATGACGTGAAATGAGGTGAATGTCCGGCCCAAGCCTCCGTGCGGTTCCCGTGGCCGACTCGTCTGTCTTCACCGGGAGGCCAAGCTCATGGGGAGAGGTGCCTATACTAGGGTATTTAAATGAAAGGTTAGGATTGGTAGTTCGCGTATCGCGTACGATAAATCAGGGCCAGCTTACCCCCGACGAACTATTGCAATTGTTATGGCACAAGTGTACAACCTCTGCAGAGTTTAACCTATTCGAATAGTCGCGTCCGCGGTCATGGACAGTTGGAAAGGCCATACTGTTCCGTCATCAGAACTTTTATAAAAATATGAATGGTGAATGGTGACTTGAATTGAAAGGTGACTTTGACTTTGAATCACAACTGAGTTGTGGAAATGACACTAATGTTCCCACTTGAGTTAGTTAGCACATGAGGAGTTGTTTACTAAAATGTTTCTAAACTAAAACTGGCTTTACGCAAATAACCTTAGAGCTTAGAACACTCTCAATAGCAATGTTAGTACTTACAATAGTATTAGTTTGCGAGTACTTTAAAGTACTCACGGCTTTGTCCCTGGCTATTCAAATGGCCAGACTATGAAGCAGAACAGCAGTATGAAGAGGACGACCAGCAGAACGCCTACGACAACTAGGGAATCTTCTGACGTCAGACGTTGGCCTGTGGACTAGAGAGTCCCTTCTATTTACGCTTCCGCTATGAAACTATGAACTTTGTGTCCGTTGATCAATAGATCAACTATTTGTGTAATATTGGATCATGTGATCTCGAATTGTAAGACGACTATGGTATGTAATGAATGATGACTTATGATATTCAACTGTTATGTCTCGCAACAACAATATTCCTGGGATTGCGATGTATGGCATAACAGGCATCTGGACTTAAAAATCCGGGTGTTGACAAGTTGGTATCAGAGCCATTGTTTGACCTTAGGAGACCGTAGTTAGAATGGACGTCTGAAAAACTTAGTTTCAAAAAACAATGAAGTGAATATTTATGAAAACTTATTCTCACTCTTATCCTTGAGATCTTTTTCAAAGAAATAAATACATACTCTACTTTTCCTTGTAATGTTACATAAAATTTTGCACACTTGATCACTTCTCTAACTTACTCACCCTAATTGCTCACAGATGGAATACCAATGGGAGTGCTATCAGCTTGGTCCCGGAGGCGACCTAAGGTTCGAAAAGGAATTGAAGCAACTAGTGGAATATCTAGGACACCCGTATCCCGAGTTCTTCGGAATACCCCTCAACAACCACTCCGGAGAACCACCTCAGTGGGAAGTTTCTACGGATCTACGAAGAAAGCTTGGAGCCCCGGTATGGGAAACCATCTGGTTTTCTGTAACGGGAAACACTTGGAAGGAAGGACTAGTCAGAGCTATGCAAGAAGCAATTTTCCATTTGTGTGGACAAAATGAGAACAAGATCAAGAACACTCGCTTCATCTACTACCCAAGACATGACTCCATGGGAAGACCGATGACCATGCCCCCACTCACGGAGATGAACCACTATGTAGCACACCAGGACTTCAGGCTGCACAAAACCCGCAGGGATTTGGACAACGCCCTCGCCTCTCGCCAAGCACATCACCCGTGAAGACGAAGAATCCACCCTGAAGAGTAGTATCACCCCAGCACTTAAGTAGGTGTGAGTTGTATCGGGATTCCCCTTGTATCGTAGAGCGAATGAATGGTTCTTCAAACCAACGGTGTGTTAGATTTGTAATGTGTGATGCTTGGTATGAATGAAAAAGTGTTGTTGGTTTTTACCCCCGCAACACTACTCAAAATTTCAAATTGTGAACTTTTTAAAATTTAACAAAACAAACCGTAGAAATTTCCCTCTTATCTTATCATCTACCTCGATATTCAGATGGCCCCACCAACCCGCAGCGCCAATCAAGACGCCATGATGCAGATGTTGCAAACCATGCTGGAGGATAGGCAAGCTGAACGAGCTGAACGCCAAGCCAACATGGCAACACTTCAACAGCTTGCAAACAACAATCAAGGCCATCATGATCACCCATGATCAAAGCTAAAGAACTTTCAGAACACCAACCCTCCAATATTCAACAAGACTGAAGAACCCCTAGATGCTGATGACTGGCTCCAGACAATGGAGAACAACCTCGAAGTTGCGGGAGTTGAAGCCGCAGAGAAAGTGTTGTTTGCCATGCACTACTTAGCAGGACCAGCAAGAGCTTGGTGGACAAGCACCCGTGCAATGAACGCAGGACAGATGATGACCTGGGAAGACTTCAAGCTGAAGTTTAGCAAGTACCATGTGCCCCAAGGACTGATCAAGAAGATGAGAGATGAGTTCCGTGAACTTAAGCAAGGAAGGATGTCCGTGGTGGAATACCGCGACATGTTTCTTACTCTGTCAAGGTATGCCCCGGATGAGACCGACACCAATGAGAAGAGAAAGGAAAGATTTCTGAACGGACTACACGATGAGATGCAAACTGTGTTAGTGAACATTCCGTTCGCTGACTTGGAAGCCCTGGTGGACTCCGCCATACGGATGGAAGGGAAGCTACACCAAGCCAATGAGAACCGCAAGCGCAGGATGATGAACCGGAATGGACCCCACCATACCCGAAGTACCGCAACAACTCGGAGGATTCACCCCAAGGCACAACAAGCCAACTAGTCGAATTATCGCCCCAACTACACCAACAACAACGGAGGACCCCCGAAGCCCGGAGGCAACAACACCAACAACCACCCCAACAACAACGACAACAACGAACCCTAACAACGGCAATCGCAACAACAACAACCACAACCACCCCAATGGCACCAACAACCACCCCAATACTGCCCCCGTGACTGGGAGTAACGCTGTTCCCGTCAACCCCAAAGACAAGTCCACCGTCAACTTGTTGCGGTCAGAAACCCACCGGCGAGCAACGACGGGCAACACAGTAGAGCCGGGAGGCTCCCAGGATTGCGGCTGACCCTGGTCCCTCGGGCGACGGCCCGCAATGCCTTTTGGCACACGCGTCCTGGTGCTTCACGAGGGCGTGCCACCTGACCTATACCTGGTCAGGAAGGTGATGGATTGCTGATACGTCTCCAACGTATCGATAATTTCTTGTGTTCCATGCCACATTATTGATGTTATCTACATGTTTTATGCACACTTTATGTCATATTCGTGCATTTTCTGGAACTAACCTATTAACAAGATGCCGAAGTGCCGCTTGTCGTTTTCTCGCTGTTTTTGGTTTCAGAAATCCTAGTAAAGAAATATTCTCGGAATTGGACGAAATTAAAGCCCGGAGGCCTATTTTCTCACGAAGCTTCCGTAAGTCCGAAGGAGAGACGAAGAGGGGCCACAGGGTGGCCAAACCCTAGGGCGGCGCGGCCCCACCCCCGGCCGCGCCGGCCCGTGGTTTGGGCCCCCGTGCCGCCTCTTGACCTGCCCTTCCGCCTACAAATAGCCTCCGTGACGAAACCCCCGCACCGAGAGCCACGATACGGAAAACATTACCGAGACGCCGTCGCCGCCGATCCCATCTCGGGGATCCCGGAGATCGCTCTCCGCACCCCGCCGGAGAGGGGATTCATCTCCCGGAGGACTCTACACCGCCATGGTCGCCTCCGGAGTGATGAGTGAGTAGTCTACCCCTGGACTATGGGTCCATAGCAGTAGCTAGATGGTTGTCTTCTCCCCATTGTGCTATCATTGTCGGATCTTGTGAGCTGCCTATCATGATCAAGATCATCTATATGTAATTCTATATGTTGCGTTTGTTGGGATCCGATGAATAGAGAATACTTGTTATGTTGATTATCAAAGTTATGCTTATGTGTTGTTTATGATCTTGCATGCTCTCCGTTATTAGTAGATGCTCCGGCCAAGTAGATGCTTTTAACTCCAAGAGGGAGTACTTATGCTCGATAGTGGGTTCATGCCCGCATTGACACCGGGACGATGGATGTAAAGTTCTAAGGTTGTGTTGTGTCGTTGCCACTAGGGATAAAACATTGATGCTATGTCTAAGGATGTAGTTGTTGATTACATTACGCACCATACTTAATGCAATTGTCTCGTTGTTTGCAACTTAATACCGGAGGGGGTTCGGATGATAACCCGAAGGTGGACTTTTTAGGCATAGATGCAGCTTGGATGGCGGTCTATGTACTTTGTCGTAATGCCCAATTAAATCTCACTATACTCATCATGATATGTATGTGCATTGTCATGCTCTCTTTATTTGTCAATTGCCCAACTGTAATTTGTTCACCCAACATGCTGTTCGTCTTATGGGAGAGACACCTCTAGTGAACTCGTGGACCCCGGTCCAATTCTCTTTACCGAAATACAATTTACTCGCAATACTTGTTTCTACTGTTTTCTCTCGCAAACAATCATCTTCCACACAATACGGTTAATCCTTTGTTACAGCAAGCTCGGTGAGATTGACAACCTCACCGTTTCGTTGGGGCAAAGTAGCTTGGTTGTGTTGTGCAGGTTCCACGTTGGCGCCGGAATCTCCGGTGTTGCGCCGCACTACATCCCGCCGCCATCAACCTTCAACGTGCTTCTTGGCTCCTCCCGGTTCGATAAACCTTGGTTTCTTTCCGAGGGAAAACTTGCTGCTGTGCGCATCATACCTTCCTCTTGGGGTTGCCCAACGAACGTGTGAAATACACGCCATCAAGCTCTTTTTCTCGGCGCCGTTGCCGGGGAGATCAAGACACGCCGCAAGGGGAGTCTCCACTTCTCAATCTCTTTACTTTGTTTTTGTCTTGCTTTATTTTATTTACTACTTTGTTTGCTGCACTAAATCAAAATACAAAAAAATTAGTTGCTAGTTTTACTTTATTTGCTATCTTGTTTGCTATATCAAAAACACAAAAAAATTAGTTTACTTGCATTTACTTTATCTAGTTTGCTTTAATTACTGTTGCTAAAATGGCCAACCCTGAAAATACTAAGTTGTGTGATTTCACTAGCACAAATAATAATGATTTCTTATGCACACCTATTGCTCCACCTGCTACTACAGCAGAATTCTTTGAAATTAAACCTGCTTTATCGAATCTTGTTATGAACAGATCAATTTTCTCGGAATTAGTTCCGATGATGCTGCTGCCCATCTTAATAATTTTGTTGAACTATGTGAAATGCAAAAATATAAAGATGTAGATGGTGATATTATTAAACTAAAATTGTTCCCTTTCTCATTAAGAGGAAGAGCTAAAGATTGGTTGCTATCTCTCGCCTAAGAATAGTATTGATTCATGGACTAAATGCAAGGATGCTTTTATTGGTAGATATTATCCCCCTGCTAAAATTATATCTTTGAGGAGTAGCATAATGAATTTTAAACAATTAGATACTGAACATGTTGCTCAAGCTTGGGAAAGAATGAAATCTCTCGGTTAAAAATTGCCCAACCCATGGATCGACTACTTGGATGATCATCCAAACCTTCTATGCAGGACTAAATTTTTCTTCGCGGAATTTATTGGATTCAGCTGCTGGAGGTACCTTTATGTCCATCACATTGGGGGCGGCTACAAAACTTCTTGATGATATGATGATAAATTACTCTGAATGGCACACGGAAAGAGCTCCACAAGGTAAGAAGGTAAATTCCGTCGAAGAATCCTCCTCCTTGAGTGATAAAATTGATGCTATTATGTCTATGCTTGCGAATGATAGGACTAATGTTGATCCTAATAATGTTCCGTTAGCTTCATTGGTTGCACAAGAAGAACATGTTGATGTAAACTTCATTAAAAATAATAATTTCAACAACAATGCTTATCTGAACAATTCTAGTAATAACTATAGGCCATATCCTTATAATAATGGCAACGGCTATAGTAATTCTTATGGAAATTCTTACAACAATAATAGGAATTCACCCCTGGACTTGAAGCCATGCTTAAAGAATTTATTAGTACACAAACTGCCTTTAACAAATCTGTTGAGGAAAAGCTCAATAAAATTGATATTCTTGTTTCTAGAGTTGATAGTCTTGCCTCCGATGTTGATCTTTTGAAATCGAAAGTTATGCCTAATAGGGATATTGAAAATAAAATTGTTACTACAGCAAATGCCATTCAAGTTAGAATTAATGAGAATATAAGATTAATGGCTGAACTGCGTGCTAGGTGGGATAGAGAAGAAAATGAAAAACTAGCTAAAGAGAAAAATATAGCTAAAGTTTGGACTATTACCACCATTAGTAATGATAATGCTACACATGTTGCTGCACCTCCTACTCATACTAATAAAAGAATTGGTGTTAGCAATGTTTCCACTTCTAATGCAAAGCGCGAAAAACTGCCTCGAAACCGCTAAAACCGCCGAAACTGCTTGCGATAAAGTCGCTGAAATTTTTTCCAACATTGGGGATGATGATCCCATTGCTTTAGATTATAATGGTTTGAATTTTGATGATTGCCACATCTCTGAAGTTATAAAGTTCTTGCAAAAACTTGCTAAAAGTCCTAATGCTAGTGCTATAAATTTGGCTTTCACGCATCATATTACAAATGCTCTCATAAAAGCTAGAGAAGAGAAACTAGAGCGCGAAGCCTCTATTCCTAAAAAGCTAGAAGATGGTTGGGAGCCCATCATTAAGATGAAGGTTAAAGATTTTGATTGTAATGCTTTATGTGATCTTGGTGCAAGTATTTCGTTATGCCAAAGAAAATTTATAATATGCTTGACTTGCCACCGCTGAAAAATTGTTATTTGGATGTTAATCTTGCTGATCATTCTACAAAGAAACCTTTGGGTAAAGTTGATAATGTTCGCATTACCGTTAACAATAATCTTGTTCCCGTTGATTTTGTTGTCTTGGATATTGAATGCAATGCATCTTGTCCAATTATATTGGGAAGACCTTTTCTTCGAACCGTTGGTGCTATTATTGATATGAGGGAAGGTAATATAAAATATCAATTTCCTCTCAAGAAAGGTATGGAACACTTCCCTAGAAAGAGAATGAAGGTACCTTATGATTCTATCATTAGAACAAATTATGATGTTGATGCTTCATCTCTCGATGTTACTTGATACACACTTTCTGCGCCTAGCTGAAAGGCGTTAAAGAAAAGCGCTTATGGGAGACAACCCATGTTTTTACCTACAGTACTTTGTTTTTATTTTGTGTCTTGGAAGTTGTTTACTACTGTAGCAACCTCTCCTTATCTTAGTTTTGAGTTTTGTTGTGCCAAGTTAAGCCGTTGATAGAAAAGTAAGTACTAGATTTGGATTACTGCGCAGTTCCAGATTTCTTTGCTGTCACGAATCTGAGCCCACTGCCCTGCAGGAAGCTCAGAAAATTATGCCAATTTACGTGCATGATCCTCAGATATGTACGCAACTTTCATTCAATTTGAGCATTTTCATTTGAGCAAGTCTGGTGCCATTTTAAAATTCGTCAATACGAACTGTTCTGTTTTGACAGATTCTGCCTTTTATTTCGCATTGCCTCTTTCGCTATGTTGGATGAATTTCTTTGATCCACTAATGTCCAGTAGCATTATGCAATGTCCAGAAGTGTTAAGAATGAGTGTGTCACCTCTGAATATGTCAATTTATATTGTGCACTAACCCTCTAATGAGTTGTTTCGAGTTTGGTGTGGAGGAAGTTTTCAAGGATCAAGAGAGGAGTATGATGCAACATGATCAAGGAGAGTGAAAGCTCTAAGCTTGGGGATGCACCCGGCGGTTCACCCCTGCATATATCAAGAAGACTCAAGCTGTTTAAGCTTGGGGATGCCCAAGGCATCCCCTTCTTCATCAACAAATTATCAGGTTCCTCCCCTGAAACTACATTTTTATTCGGCCACATCTTATGTGCTTTTTCTTGGAGCGTCGTTTGTTTTTGTTTTTGTTTTGTTTGAATAAAATGGATCCTAGCATTCACTTTATGGGAGAGATACACACTCCGCTGTAGCTTATGGACAAATATGTCCTTGGTTTCTACTCATAGTATTCATGGCGAAGTTTCTCCTTCGTTAAATTGTTATATGGTTGGAATTGGAAAATGATACATGTAGTAATTGCTAAAAATGTTTTGGGTAATGTGATACTTGGCAATTGTTGTGCTCATGTTTAAGCTCTTGCATCATATGCTTTGCACCCATTAATGAAGAAATACATAGAGCATGCTAAAATTTGGTTTGCATATTTGGTTTCTCTAAGGTCTAGATAATTTCTAGTTTTGAGTTTGAACAACAAGGAAGACGGTATAGAGTATTATAATGCTTTCAATATGTCTTTTATGTGAGTTTTGCTGTACTAGTTCATCCTTGTGTTTGCCTCAAACAACCTTGCTAGCCTAAACCTTGTATCGAGAGGGAATACTTCTCATGCATCCAAAATACTTGAGCCAACCACTATGCCATTTGTGTCCACCATACCTACCTATACTACATGGTATTTTCCCGCCATTCCAAAGTAAATTGCTTGAGTGCTACCTTTAAAATTCCATCATTCACTTTTGCAATATATAGCTCATGGGACAAATAGCTTAAAAACTATTGTGGTATTGAATATGTAATTATGCACTTTATCTCTTATTAAGTTGCTTGTTGTGCGATAACCATGTTTACTCGGGGAACGCCATCAACTCATTGTTGAATTTCATGTGAGTTGCTATGCATGTTCGTCTTGTCCGAAGTAAGGGCGATCTACACCGAGTTGAATGGTTTGAGCATGCATATTGTGAGAGAAGAACATTGGGCCGCTAACTAAAGCCATGTTCCATGGTGGAAGTTTCAGCTTTGGACAAACATCCTCAAATCTCTAATGAGAAAAGAATTAATTGTTGTTGAATGCTTAAAGCATTAAAAGAGGAGTCCATTATCTGTTGTCTATGTTGTCCCGGTATGGATGTCTAAGTTGAGAATAATCAAAAGCGAGAAATCCAAATGCGAGCTTTCTCCTTAGACCTTTGTACAGACGGCATAGAGGTACCCCTTTGTGATACTTGGTTAAAGCATATGTATTGCGGTGATAATCCAGGTAGTCCAAGCTAATTAGGACAAGGTGCGAGCACTATTAGTACACTATGCATGAGGCTTGCAACTTATAAGATATAATTTACATGATGCATATGCTTTATTACTACCGTTGACAAAATTGTTTCATGTTTTCAAAATCAAAGCTCTAGCACAAATATAGCAATCGATGCTTTTCCTCTATGAGGACCATTCTTTTACTTTTATGTTGAGTCAGCTCACCTATTTCTCTCCACCTCAAGAAGCAAACACTTGTGTGAACTGTGCATTGATTCTTACATACTTGCTTATTGCACTTATTATATTACTCTATGTTGACAATATCCATGAGATATACATGTTACAAGTTGAAAGCAACCGCTGAAACTTAATCTTCTTTTGTGTTGTTTCAATACCTTTACTTCGAATTATTGCTTTATGAGTTAACTCTTATGCAAGACTTATTGATGCTTGTCTTGAAATGCTATTCATGAAAAGTCTTTGCTTTATGATTCACTTGTTTACTCATGACATACACATTGTTTTGATCGCTGCATTCTCTACATATGCTTTACAAATAGTATGATCAAGTTTATGATGGCATGTCACTCCGTAAATTATCTTTGTTATCGTTTTACCTCGCTCGGGACGAGCGTAACTAAGCTTGGGGATGCTGATACGTCTCCAACGTATCGATAATTTCTTGTGTTCCATGCCACATTATTGATGTTATCTACATGTTTTATGCACACTTTATGTCATATTCGTGCATTTTCTCGGAACTAACCTATTAACAAGATGCCGAAGTGCCGCTTGTCGTTTTCTCGCTGTTTTTGGTTTCGTAAATCCTAGTAAAGAAATATTCTCGGAATTGGACGAAATTAAAGCCCGAGAGGCCTATTTTCTCACGAAGCTTCCGTAAGTCCGAAGGAGAGACGAAGAGGGGCCACGTGGTGGCCAAACCCTAGGGCGGCGCGGCCCCACCCCCGGCCGCGCCGGCCCGTGGTTTGGGCCCCCGTGCCGCCTCTTGACCTGCCCTTCCGCCTACAAATAGCCTCCGTGACGAAACCCCCAGCACCGAGAGCCACGATACGGAAAACATTACCGAGACGCCGCCGCCGCCGATCCCATCTCGGGGATCCTGGAGATCGCTCTCCGCACCCCGCCGGGAGAGGGGATTCATCTCCCGGAGGACTCTACACCGCCATGGTCGCCTCCGGAGTGATGAGTGAGTAGTCTACCCCTGGACTATGGGTCCATAGCAGTAGCTAGATGGTTGTCTTCTCCCCATTGTGCTATCATTGTCGGATCTTGTGAGCTGCCTATCATGATCAAGATCATCTATATGTAATTCTATATGTTGCGTTTGTTGGGATCCGATGAATAGAGAATACTTGTTATGTTGATTATCAAAGTTATGCTTATGTGTTGTTTATGATCTTGCATGCTCTCCGTTATTAGTAGATGCTCTCGGCCAAGTAGATGCTTTTAACTCCAAGAGGGAGTACTTATGCTCGATAGTGGGTTCATGCCTCGCATTGACACTCGGGACAAGGATGTAAAGTTCTAAGGTTGTGTTGTGCTGTTGCCACTAGGGATAAAACATTGATGCTATGTCTAAGGATGTAGTTGTTGATTACATTACGCACCATACTTAATGCAATTGTCTCGTTGTTTGCAACTTAATACCGGAGGGGTTCGGATGATAACCCGAAGGTGGACTTTTAGGCATAGATGCAGTTGGATGGCGGTCTATGTACTTTGTCGTAATGCCCAATTAAATCTCACTATACTCATCATGATATGTATGTGCATTGTCATGCTCTCTTTATTTGTCAATTGCCCAATCTGTAATTTGTTCACCCAACATGCCGTTCGTCTTATGGGAGAGACACCTCTAGTGAACCGTGGACCCCGGTCCAATTCTCTTTACCGAAATACAATCTACTCGCAATACTTGTTTCTACCGTTTTCTCTCGCAAACAATCATCTTCCACACAATACGGTTAATCCTTTGTTACAGCGAAGCCGGTGAGATTGACAACCTCACCGTTTCGTTGGGGCAAAGTAGCTTGGTTGTGTTGTGCAAGTTCCACGTTGGCGCCGGAATCTCCGGTGTTGCGCCGCACTACATCCCGCCGCCATCAACCTTCAACGTGCTTCTTGGCTCCTCCTGGTTCGATAAACCTTGGTTTCTTTCTGAGGGAAAACTTGCCGCTGTGCGCATCATACCTTCCTCTTGGGGTTGCCCAACGAACGCGTGAAATACACGCCATCATAATGCCCAAACAAATCTCATAGT